>NW_027133489.1:0-8154 GCF_026122565.2 Emydura macquarii macquarii | reverse complement strand
GCACCGGCAAGTCTTATCTCATGAACTCCTTGGCCGGGAAGAAGAGGTGAGAGGTTTTCCAGCTCCCCTTCCCTTCACCTCCGGGCTGGAGCCGGGAATGAGGGGGCAGGTGCGTCTGGCACCGGGTCTCCATCCTGTCTCCTCTCTGCCCCCAGGCTTCTCGCTGGGCTCCACGGTGCAGTCGCACACCAAAGGGATCTGGATGTGGTGCGTGCCCCACCCGCAGCGGCCGGACCACACCCTGCTGCTGCTGGACACGGAGGGGCTGGGCGACGTGGGGGAGGCGGGGGGCTGCAGGAAGGGTCCTTGATTCCTAGACTCCAGGGCAAGACCCCGTGACCCGGGTTAACACCGGCCAGAGACCTGCCCCACAGGAATTCCCAGCACAGATCGAGACTGAGTTCAAAATGGCCTGTGACGGCGCATCCACCACCCCCCTTGGTCAGTTGTTCCCACGTTAATTCTTCTCCCTCTTACAAACTGACCCCATGTTGCCAGGCTGCATTTGTCCAGCGTCACCTGCCAGTCGCTGGATCGTCTCAGCCCTCCTGTGCTGGAGAGAACAGCCCACAAGCAAACCTTTGCCCCCCGCAGGCACGGACAGACGGGGTCGAGTCACCCCCGACCAGTCTCTGGGCTCTGCTGAGTACCTGAGCTCCTGGCCTCTCTCGCTCTGCGGCAGGTTTTCTAGCCCTTGGATCATCCTCGGGGCTCTTCTCTGACCCCTCCCCGACATATCACCAGCCTCTGGGACCAGAACCGGGCCCAGCTCCCGGCCGTGTCACCCCAGGGCCAAACCCCGAGGGGAAATTCCTCCCTACCCCCACTGGAGATTCCTGTTTGTGCATCCCAGGGGGCGTTAGCCAGGGCGGCAGGGCGCGCCCGGCAGTGGGGCAGCCGCCGTCTCTCCCTGTGCTGGCCCCGGGCCCGTGTTTCCATCCAGCCCCCCTTCAACCAGCGTCCTTGCCTCCCCAGGGCAACACCAAGAACGACACGTGGATCTTCGCGCTGGCCGTGCTGCTCAGCAGTGCCCTGGTCTACAACAGCAAAGGGACCATCGACCAGTACGCCATGGAGCAGCTGCAGTATCCTTGCCAGGGGGGAGGCCCCCCGGGGGGCACGTGGATGGGACTCCCGGGTGTGGTCCCTGGGGGGCACAGGGCTACGGGGCTGGGACCTCCCCCACGTTCAGTCCCATGATCTGGCCCCAGTTTGAGTCCTCAGCCCCCGGCCCAGCTTCGTGTCGGAGCTGACGGAGCACATCAAGGTGAAGGTGCAGGCAGGGGACGACTCGGAGGAGGACACGGAGTTCGTCCGCTTCTTCCCCAGCTTTGTCTGGGCCGTGCGGGATTTCACGCTGGAGCTGAAGATCGAGGGGCAGCCGGTGACGGAGGATCAGTACCTGGAGCACGCGCTGGCCCTGAAGCCAGGTGAGATGGGGACAGCTGTGCACAGGAGGGGCCCGTCTAGCCTGACTCCTCCCTGCCCACCCAGATCAGACCCATAGGCCCATCTACCCCAGCATCCCGCCCCCTGCCTCCACGGATCAGATCCAGGGGCCTGTCCAGCCCAGTCATGGCCCAGGAGCCCCATACGCCGTACAACACAGATTGAAAATCCCGTCCATGCCCCAGTGAGCCGACACCTAAGAGACATGCGGACAGACAGACAGACGGGGTTTGCAAGGGAGTATAGGGACAATATTGAGGGACATGAGCTGAACGGCCCTTCTCGGCCGCAGCAAATCTGAAAGTTCCCTGGCCGGGCCCAAAACGCAACACTGCTGTGCTCCCTGTGAGCTTCTCCGTGCTCCACGGCCCCCGCTGCCGGACGCGCCGTCATCCGCATCTCCAGACGGCCGCACGCGCCCCTGGGGCTAGCTAGCGGTGGTTGGTGGAGGTGAATATTGGCAGCCTCCCTCCATTGGGTTGTGCAGGAAACCTGCAGGTGACATTCGGCAGGTTGGGGGGTTTGTTGAACTGTTCCTTTTGGGGAGGGAATAAATAGAAACATTTAAAACAGGTTTGATTTCTTTTTTGGTTCCAAAAATTCCTTTTCATTTTATTCCATGTCCAAATGTTAGACGTGTTTAAAAACGGCTGTAATGGAAACACGTTTTGTTCAACCCCAAAGTCGGTCTTTTTCCACTTTTCAGTTTGCCAAAAAATTGACATTTTCCACCTGACCTGACCTGAATTTCCCCCTGACGTTTGGAAATTGTCAAGGACCCGAAAACTCCATTCTTCGCCCAGCTCCGGCTCTAGCCTCCTGCTTCTCTTTGACTCTCCAGGAAGCAGCAAGAAGGTGATGGAATACAACCTGCCACGTCAGTGCCTCCGCAGGTTCTTCCCCACCCGCAAGTGCTTCGTTTTTGTCCAGCCGGCGTTGTGGCAGGAGATCGGCCAGCTGGATTCGCTGCCCGACAGCGCCCTGGACCCGCAGTTCCTACAGCAGAGCCGCCGGTTCTGTGACTACATCTTCCAGCACTCCCGCGGCAAGACGGTCAAAGGAGGGATTCTGGTCACCGGGCAAAGTATGTGCACCATGCAGCTGCTCTGAGAAGACGCAGACCCATGGCTGTGCGGCTGATCTGCCCTCTTTGGCCCCTGGAAAGCCAGCCCCGGGGGAGAGGGGAGTTTCCCCAGCATGTGAGGGGCTATTTACAGAGAGAATTGAGCAGGTGTGGGAAGAATCGAACCGTCTGTGACTCAGAGAGATCCCCTGGCGCCTGGGCCCTTGGTCTCCTCTGGGTCACTTTGTCCCGGTGTGACAGTCGCCTTCTTGCCTGACACATCGGGGCTGGAACCGGAGCCCTCCAGCGCCACGAGCAGGAGATGTTACCCCTGGAGCTAGAGAGACGAGACTCCCTGGCAGGGGCTCTGCCCACTTGTATCCCCTGTGGGCTGGCTTGGGGGCACCCGGGACACACACTCTGCACCTGGCCTCGTAGCAGCAGCTCTGTATGTGTGACCGTAATAACGCCCGTCCCCTGTGGATCAGCACAGAGGAGAATCTGGGACACACTCCCCAGTGGGGTCGCTAGAGCCCAGAGGCCTTTAGCGGTCCCCGTTGCGCCAGGTGCTGTACTAATGTACATTACCTGCCCCACTGCTCTTAGACTTCCCCGCTTCCCTCCCCCAGGGTTCAGCTCCCTGGTGCAGAGCTACGTGGACACCATCCGGAGCGGGCAGGTGCCCTGCCTGGACAATGCGGTGACGGCCATGGCAGCCATCGAGAACGAGGCGGCCGTCAAGGAGGCGCTGGCTCGCTACACGGCCGGGATGGGGGCACAGCAGCTGCCGGCGGAGCTGCGGGAGCTGTCAGAGGCGCATGGGAGATGCGAGGGTGACGCCCTGGCGCTCTTCATGCGGCGCTCCTTCAAGGACGAGGAGCAGGTCTTCCAGAAGCAGCTGGTGGTAGGTGGGGGTATCCCGGGGCTGGCCTCTTGCCTTGGATCCCATCAGCACGAGGCCCAGCCAGCAGGCAGAGTGGTGCTGGTACGGATTTGCCCTGCAGTGGGTCTTGCTGGGCCCTGCTCATGGGTCAGGGCCCCTTTGCGCCAGGTGCTGTACAGACTCCCAAGCAAAACGTGGTCTCTGTTCCAGAGACCGTCCAGTCCCCACGTGACCTGACTGGCCAATGACCTTTCGGCTCTCCACCAATCCCCTGACTGGCCATTGAGCCTTTGGGTCTCCCAAACCCCATGATTGGCCAGTGGACCATTGGCCCTCCCGTCCCCCGATTGGCCACTGAACCTTTCACTCTCCCATTCCCCCGACTGGCCAAGGAACCACGGTTAGGTGCATGCCTCAGCCAGAGGAGGCAGGAGGGGCCGGTCCCAGGAATCCAGCCCCAGCTCTTGCTCTCCCTCTCCTCTCCTAGGCTGGGATAACGGAGCGGTACGGAAACATCCTAGCAGAAAATGAAGCCGTGTCCAGGGAGACCTGCCGTGCCCTGCTGCAGGAGCTCTCAGCCGCCATGCAGCAGAAACTCAGTGCCGGGGATTACTCCCAGCCTGGCGGGTACCAGGTCTACGACAGGGACCAGAACCAGCTGGTGATGAATTTCCGGGCAAAGCCCAACAAAGGGGTGAAGGTGAGTGTCTGAGATTAGCTTCCCTCCCCTCCGGCCTGGCAGTTGAAGGCTGGGTTGTTACAGCAGCTAGCGCAGCTCCAGGAGAAGGAGCCGGATTCCAGCCTGGCTCGTGCATCGCCAGCAGAGGTGGCACCTAAACCCCAGCGGCTGAGTCCGGCTTCCCCATATTGCTGAGGACAGAGCAGAAGGGCAGCAGCAAGGGGGTAACTGGGATCTGATCGAGACCTGCAGAGTCACTGTGGCCGATGGAGATGCCCCCGCTGGTGGCTGATCCCCGGGGCTGAGTGTGAAATTTTGTGCAGCTGGAATTTTTGGGACACAAAATACGGCAAAGCCCCTTTGTCATGGAGCTGCTTTACTGAGCAGAACGGCCCCATCGGTGAATCCCCCAGGATCCCGGCTCGTCCTGCAATGGCCCAATCTGAATCATTCCATTGACTGCGATGTGCTTCGCATCAGGCCCTGTGTGAACAGAGACCGGGCCCTGGGTAAAATGACACCCACGTGTGTCACAGGTTCATTGATTCCCAGCCCACGAGGGACCCCTGTGGTCACAGGGTCTGACCTTCGTAGCACAGGGCATCGGACATCCCTGAAGTGCTTCCTGTTGGACTGAGATCAGCTCTCCTAGAGAAACAGCCCCATTCCCACCCGGGGAGAGTTTGCCTTGAGGGCAGGCAGCTCCTCTCAACCCAGTCGCTTGCTTTCTAATGCCACCAAAGCAGGAGCCAATCTCAGCACAGGGCGATTTTCCCACCGACGGATAAGGCCACAGAGAGGTGGGATGAGCCGCAGCTGAGCTCCCATCTCCCCATCCCTGACTCCGGCCCCTCTGATCCCTCCATCTTCCTGGGAGAACAGGTCACACGGAGGCGGAATAAAGCCCCCTGTGGGGCATGCTCCCCTGAGAAAGGGGGAAGCTCATTAGCATATTGATTAGAGCCCAGGAATAATCCAGAGCTTGCCCCCCCTGTCGCAGGCGGAGGAGGCCCTGGAGCAGTTCCTGGCCAGTAAGAAGGCGGAGGCAGAGGCCGTGCTGAAGGCCGACAACCTGCTGACCGAGGCAGAGAAGCACGTGGCTGGTGAGATCCCGTGAACGAGCCGCTGCCCCCTTTTCTGTGCAGCTGAACCGGTTTGTGTCACTGCAGCGCATGTGTCTGTGCAGTGCTTGGCGCTGCGGGGCCCGAACCAGGACTGGGGCTTGTGGCTGTGCAGAGCACAAAGAATCCTGGGGTCACACACTGCAGAGCATCTATGGCCGAGCTCCCTGTGTCTCCTCCCAGCCCCCAGCAAACTCCCTGGGTGCCCCCCCCGAGCCCCCTTTCTGTAGAGACTTCCTGTCCTTCCCCCCATGCCAGGCGCTCTGCATCCCCCATTTTCCCTCTGTGCCAGGAGCCCTGTGCGTCTCCATCCCCACTGCCCTTCCAGCCGTGGTTAGGCAGGTCCCACGCTGAGACGCTGATGGCAGGGGTGAGCCCCCTAGTTACCTGCCCCTCCGTGGTCACTGCGGTCTCACACGAGCTGCCTCAGGGGCCGCGGGTTTGCATGCTGACCGTGAGCTGCTCCAGGTGCCTCAGTTTCCCACTTTCTCCTCACCCCAAAGAGGAGAAGCAGAGAGCCGAGATGCTGGAGCAGCAGCGGAAGGCGGCGGAGGAGAAGCAGCTGCAGACGGAGCAGCTGATGAAGGACCAGGAGCGCAGCCACCAGGAGAACGTGAGGCAGCTGGAGGCCAAGGTGGCGGCGGAGTTGGCCAGCGCCAAGGAGGAGGCCGAGCGGGCGCTGCAGAGCAAGCTGGAGGAGCAGCAGGCCATGCTGCAGAAGGGCTTCACGGAGAAAGCCAGGCTCATGGAGGAAGAGATCTCGGGCCTCCGGCGGGAGATCGACTCAGCCAGCAAGAGCAACTTTCTGTCGAAGATTTTCGAAACCATCACAGAAGGGCTGAGAACCGTCGGCAACGTGGCTGATTACATGAGATCCCGGAAGCAGGGTGGGAAGGGGTCAAGTCACACAAGTAAAACCAAGACACGAAAGTAGCCAGGCCCCATGGGCTCCCCTCGGCGGCAGGTCCCACAAACGCTGCTTCTCTGCACAATGGAAACCTCCTGCTGGTTAATCCCCGCAATCCCCCGGCCGCTCAGCTACTAACACAGGGCTCAGGGCTGTCTGCCAAAGGAAAGCACAGGGGGCCTGGGTTCTATCCCCAGCGCCTGCACTGTAATTCTGTGTAACTTTGTGCTGCTCACATCACTGTTCTGTGCCTCAGTTTCCCCTCTGTGAAATGGGACCTTCCCTCTACTGTGGGAGGAAAAAGCCTTGTTTGTCTGTGAGGTGCTGAGTGGATGGTGCTATCTACACACCCAGTATTAACATGGGGATCTGCAGCGAATGGCCCAGATTCCCCTTCGTGCCCCTATGGCCGTGTAAATGCGACCCCACAGCCTGAGCCCTCCCCTCTACCAGCACTACAATGAGGCCTCTAGCTGTGTAGGGAGCGGCAGCTGTGGGGATGTCTTTCTCTACCCGGTCTTTCCCCTGCTAAGCATGCTGTGAGCTAGGTTGTTATACCCCCCTTCTCTAACTGGACTTGCCGGCACATGGCTAGGAACTCCTCCAATTCCTGTATCTCCCAGCACTGGGAGGTGTCTGTGCCCTGCAGCCTGGGTATGAATAAAACAATCTGCTGGAGCATCCCTTCCCCAGTGTCTTTATTAACCACAGCTCCTGAGTCGATCGCGGTGGATCTCCCTCCGTCTGCTACGCTAAGAAAATATGGAGCAGGAGAGCCTCATTTTCTCCTCATGCAGCTGTCACACTAGGCCTCGCAGCATTAGATCCCCCTCTCACACAGGCAGATATTGATATGGAGATGATTCTACAATCAGAGGCTAAATGGAAGGAGCAATTAAGCCCCTTCATTGAGTGAGATAAAGGAAAACAGAAGCCACCATCCAAGGCATGGCCCACAGGGTGAGGCCAGAGAAAAAATTAAAGGCAGGTAATTCCCATGATTGCAAAGGTAGCAGCTGAGGTTTTGGGTTTGTGTGTGTGTGTGTGTGCGTGTGTGTGTGTGTAGAGGTGGAAAATCCAGGACAAAGGGAGCGAAGCAATGCCGAGTTTGACCCTGAGTGGAAGCAAAGGGACAACTTCTTGGGCACAGATCTGGCTGGAAAGGTACGCTTGGGGTTGTCTGAGCAAGGAAACTGCCTGCTACTGTATGTTTTACATGTGGTCAAGGAAGCAGGAATGGGTGGCATTCATTGTAAATAAACAGGGTTGCACCGAAGACCAGACCTGACTCCTTGCTTTAGTTTCTCCTTCTAATGGAAAGACCCTGCAGAGCCCCCAGTATTAGCAAACCGCTCGGGCCCAAAAGGGCAACAGTGTCTTCCTGAAAGGCAGCACGTCCAGATCTGAGTCTTTCCTCACAAGACGTTTTCCCCCTCCCGCGTTCTAAAAGCTTGTGTGTCGGCTGGAAAGGAGATGACTCGGTGGGGGCAGGACCTGGCAGGAACACACACAGCTGAGCAGGAGAGAGGCGGGAGTCGGGGTGCGTAAATCGACTGAACTTCACGGCTTTGACCAAAACACCCTGAATGTACAGCGCTGACCGTGCTGCAGAGCCGGGGTCGAGGCAACCTGCCAGGGCGCACATGCTTTAAACTGAAAGCTCTGCACAGCTTTAACGCTGGGAGTTGCTACTGCATCAAGTGTGTGTGTTTGTGTGTGTGTGTGTGTTCTTGCTGCCCCCTGCTGGAAGGAATAGGCACACTGTGTGTGTGTGTGTGTGTGTGTGTGTGTGTGTGTGTGTGTCCTTGCTGCCCCCTGCTGGAAGGAATGGGCCCTGCACTGTGTGTGTGTGTCTGTGCACATGCAAGACCATCATCTACTGACACACTGAAATAAATAGCATCTGCTGGGGTGTTTGCAAGTCAGAGGTCAGTAAAGCTGCTGGTGTGCAGAGAACGTGCGGCGTGCGTCTCTCAAGCCTCTCCCTTTGAGGCCGATTTTCAGACTTGACGGGTGCTGTGGGTGCTCAGCCCTGCCCCCAAACCAGCCTGT
>NW_027133488.1:0-8396 GCF_026122565.2 Emydura macquarii macquarii | reverse complement strand
GTAACTCTGTGGTGGCCGCTCTATGTGATGCACAGAGTGAGTTGTGCGGAGCAACAATGATGACGAGGTAATGCACCCATCTCGTCTGTCCTGGAGCCACAGTGACTCTGGGTGGCCATTTGAGGTAATGCACAGAGTGCATCTGTCCTGGAGCAGCAGTGACGCTGGGTGGTTGGTCGGCATAATGCAGGGGTCCCCAAACTTTCAACTGCCAGGGCCACATCACTCAGTCTTGCTCTTATGGTGGGCCGGAGCGGCTCCTCCTGGCCATGGCTTTAGGCCCCTGTCACATGGAGGGGGAGGGGGAAAGGGCAGTGCCAGGAGGCGGGAGTGGCCGCCATGTGATGCTGCTTGGGGCCGGGAGTGACTCCTGGCCAGGGCGCTTTGTACACCATTTGTGAAAGGTTGCCAACCCCCGGTGGGCCTGTCAAAATGTATTGGCAGGCTGGATTCAGCCCACGGGCCATAGTTTGGGGACCACTTCAGTAACTAGTTACATTAGCACAAGGTAATTGGCCATTTACAGCCATTCACAAACTTCAAAGAGAAATAAAAACAATAGTATTGTTACATTCAAAGTTCCATCTAAATGTTAATATGTTCCTAAATATTCTTAATCACTAGAACAGTGATAGATAGGAAAGCAGTTTATCTACATTGCTAACCTCTTAACAAGATATATGTAAACAACATCAAATAACTACCAACAATACATTTTTATATCCAAGCTCTAATCTATTTGTAAGGAACGTCCCTCACTACCATTGTATTTTCCTATAATATGTCTCTAAAGGTCAGATTTGGGCCATGCAACTTGCAAAGTCGCTTAGTTTTTTCTTGCCCATTGTCACAGAGTGGCTGAGAGGGAGAAGTGCAGTGGCTCTTCTCCCTTCCTAGTGACACAAGGTTTAGGCACAAAATGAAATTTTAACTTAATCTTTTTTCTCCACACATTGTGTCGAGGTGTAACTGACTCTGTAGGATGATTTTTTTGATGCTTGACTATGGCTACTCCATTTTAGCTAAGTTTCTTTGTTCATAAATGCAATGCTGTTCCACTCTGTGCAAGGCTCATGGAAAGTTTTCCAAGGAATGCAAGGAGATAAGCCTCGGCCGGATTAAGCAAGCTATGCAACCTTGATAGATAAGGTGTAGCCAGAAGTAAACCATCTGTAAAAGCATCTTATGAATATGTAATGTCTTTATACGTAGAGTAAAAGATAAGGTAGGCCAATAGTTGTGGAAGGAATCCATTTTAAGGCACTTGGAGGAGAGGAAGGTGATCAGGAACAGTCAACATGGATTCACTAAGGGAAAGTCATGCCTGACCAACCTGATTGCTTTCTATGATGAGGTGACTGGCTCTGTGGATGTAGGGAAGGCGGTGGATGTGATATACCTTGACTTTAGCAAAGCTTTTGATACTGTCTCACACAGTATTCTTATCAGCAAGTTAAAGAAGTATGGGTTGGATGAATGGACTATAAAATGGATAGAGAACTGGCTAGAGCATAGGGCTCAACGAGTAGTGATCAATGGCTCCATGTCTAGCTGGCAACCGGTCACAAGCGGAGTGCCCCAGGGGTCGGTCCTGGGGCCGGTTTTGTTCAACATCTTTATTAATGATCTGGAGGATGGGGTAGATTGCACCCTCAGCAAGTTTGCGGATGACACTAAGCTGGGGGGAGTGGTAGATACCCTGGAGGGTAGGGATAGGATACAGAGTGACCTAAACAAACTGGAGGATTGGGCCAAAAGAAATCTAATGAGGTTCAACAAGGACAAGTGCAGAGTCCTCCACTTAGGAAGGAAGAATCCCATGCACAGCTATAGACTGGGGACCGACGAGCTGGGCAGCAGCTCTGCAGAAAAGGACCTGGGGGTAACGGTGGATAAAAAGCTGGATATGAGTCAGCAGTGTGCCCTGGTTGTCAAGAAGGCTAATGGCATACTGGGCTGCATTAGGAGGGGCATTGCCAGCAGGTCACGGGAAGTGATTATTCCCCTCTATTCGGCATTGGTGAGGCCGCATTTAGAATATTCTGTCCAGTTTTGGGCCCCCCACTACAAAAAGGATGTGGACAAGTTGGAGAGAGTGCAGCGGAGGGCAACCAAAATGATTAGGGGCTGGAGCACAAGACTTATGAGGAGAGGCTGAGGGAACTGGGCTTGTTTAGTCTGCAAAAGAGAAGAGTGACGGGGGATTTGATAGCGGCCTTTAACTACCTGAAAGGGGGTTCCAGGGAGGATGGGGCTAGGCTGTTCTCGGTGGTGGCAGATGACCGAACAAGGAGCAACGGTCTCAAGTTGCAGGGCGGGAGGTCTAAGTTGGACATTAGGAAAAAGTTTTTTACTAGGAGGGTGGTGAAGCATTGGAATGGGTTACCTAGGGAGGTGGTGGAATCTCCATCCTTAGAGGTTTTTAAGCTGAGGCTTGACAAAGCCCTGGTTGGGATGATATAGCAGAGGTTAGTCCTGCTTTGAGCAGGGGGTTGGACTAGATGACCTCCTGAGGTCCCTTCCAACTCTAATATTCTATGATTCTATGATTCTAAATAGGTTTGTGCCCGTGTAAGGGGGATATGTATGCTTCTGTTATTTGCATTTAGGTAATACTAAGGTATAAAACTGTCTGTAACTTTGAATTCGGGGTCTTTCTCCACTGCCTATGTGTGGGCTTGGAGACTGACCTTTGCAGAATAAATTGTTTATAAGGAGACTGTCCAGACTGCATCTGTGTGGGTCTCTTTCGGTGCAGGGAAACGAACTCTTGGGAATCTTTTTTTTTCCAACAACTCCACAAGGTTCAGTATGAGCCACACAACTGAAACTATCCTGATGTGGAGGCAAGTCTGAAAGACTAGTGAGAGGCCAATGTGGCTGCATCAGGAGCTCTTTAAGGACCTGAAAATCAAAAAGGAATCCTACACAAAGTGGAAACATGGATAAATTGCTAAGGATGGTACAAAAGAACAGCACAAGCATGTAGGGACAAAATCAGAAAGGTTAAGGCACAAAATGGGTTACAACTAGCAAGGGACATAAAAGGCAATAAGTAAAGGTTCTTTAAATACATTGGGAACAAGAGGAAGACGAAGGAAAGTGTAGATCCTCTACTGAGCAAGGAAGGAAAGCTAATACCTGATGAAATCCAGTTTAATGGGGTGTTTAATGTCTATTTTGCTACAGTCTTCACTGAAAATGTTAATGGTGACCAGTCACTTAGCACAGCTACTATTATCACGGGGGAAGGAACACGAGCCAGAAGAGGGAAAGAACAGGTTACAGAATATTAGCTAAGTTAGATGTATTCAAGCCAGCAGGGTCTTACAGAAATAGCTGAAGCAATCTCATACCCATTAACAATGATCTTTGAGAACTCATGGAAGACGGATGAAGTCTCAGAGGACAGGAAGAAGGCAAACACACTACCTATCTTTAAAAAGGGGAACAAAGAGGACCCAGGGAATTATAGACCAGTCTGCCTACCTTTGATACCTGGAAAGATACTGGAACAAATGATTAAACCATCAAATGGTGAGCACCTAGTGAATAACAGGATGATACCCCAGGGATTTGTCAAGTACAAATCATGCTAAACCAACCTAATTTCCTTCTTTGACTGAGTTAAGAGCCTCGTGGACTGGGAGGCTGCTAAAGACATGATATAGCTTGATTTTAGTAAGGCTTTTGACACAGTCCCGCCTGACAGTCTCATAAGTAGACTAGAGAAATGTGATCTAGGTGACATTACTATAAGGTTAGTGCACAACAGGTTGAAAGACTGTACTCCAAGAGTAGTTATCAATGGCTCGCTGTCAAAATGGGAGGATTTATCTAGTAGGGTCCCACAAGGGTCATTCCTGCGTCCTATACTATTCAACGTTTTCATTAATGACTTGGATAACGGAGTGGAGAGTATGATTATAAAATTTGGGGATGACACCAAGATGGAAGGGGATTGCAGGAACTTTGGAGGACAGGATTAGAATTCAAAATTATCGTGGAAAATTGGTCTGAAATGAGCAACATGAAATTCAGTTAAAACAAGTGCAAAGTACTACATTTAGGAAGAAAAAGTCCAATGCACAAATAAAAAATGGGGAATAACTGGCTAGGCAGCAGCAAGGTTGAATTGGGTCTTTGGGTTAGCACGGATCACAAACTGAATATGAGTAAACAATTGTATTGTCAAGAATAAATTAACATTCATCCAAGAGCCAATAATATAGCTCATAATTAACAAAATATAATAAATAATGAAATATGACCTCATAAAACCCAGCAAAGCAAATTCACTATTTTTAAGTAAGAACATATTCATGGTTCAACTAATTTTATCATTTGACATGCTCCAATCAGCGCTGTGGCACTATAATAATTTTCCCCCTTAACGGATTAATGGGAGTCTCCTGTACATATCCACCAAGGAAGAGTTTTCTAACTCCAGAAATCGCTTCTCAAAACAAATATTCTCTGTTGTTGGTGCAATTCATAGATCAAAATGAAAGGATTCCCCTGTAGGCAGTCAACCCTCATTGAAATCAATGGGATAAATGAGCGAATAGAAATTAGAGAAATTATGTCCCCCGCCCCTAGACCTATCTAAAATAATAATCACTCACAGCTTTACATTCTAAGGGGATCCCACTGTCTAGGTCCACATTTTCTTTGGTGTGTTAATGGCAAGTCCAGTCCAAATAAGATTTGATTCTTTTGTAATATTCTTTATGAACGCTTGGGAAGTGTGAGACAGAAGCATTTGGGTGAACACACCATCCTATAATTCCCTGTACTTTTTGCTCTGTGTCCATGCTACCAAGCCTTCAGATATCCTGACACATGGGTGCCCAAACAGAGACTAATGGGGCTTGTCTATACTGTAAATTTTTGTATGTTTGACTTCACCCACAGCTCATGTTCACTCACCCCAGGCTCCCAACCATGTGGGTGTACCATGGGGAGGTGAAAGGGTTAAACCTCTCTGCCCAGACATGGGCAGGAACCTCCCCAGGCATCTGCCATCAGATCAGATATTGCAGTGGGGGAAAGAGACAGACTCCAGCTGCCTATGTTTACTCATCAAGAGCATAAAGCAATCAGGTAGGAAGGGGCATGCCACTCTCAGATGGGTACAAGAGCTGGACTCTTCCAGGTAGGAGGCCTGGCTGCTAGTAAAGGGGACTGAATGACTTATTCTTCCCCTTACTGCCCTCCTCTTAATGGGGGGAAGGATCTGGCGGAGCTGTGGGGCAGGGGATACAGACTGGCAGTTAGAGACTATTACTTGCACACTAGGGCACCCCACCTTTACCCCAATCTGTAGGGCTCAAGGCATAACCCAGTTAAGGCACTCCCACCCTTTCCCAGTCCATAGGGTTCTGGGGGAAAGGCACCTACCCTGACCCAATTCACACTCTAGGGATCAGGGTTACCCATTCCCAGGCCATAGGGCTGTGGGCGTAATCTGGTTAATGGAATACCCACCCTTTCCCAATTTGTAGGGCTCCGAGCGTAATCTTCTGTGGGTTTGCACGACCTTTTACCAGTGAGGGAGCCTTACACAGTGATATCCTTAACCTCTATTTATTAACAATTACCGAAACAGAATACATTTGCTAAGCATACAATGCTCATCACCCCCAATAAAGCGGACAAATTTCTCCTGGTGGCTAGTCAGGATTAGATCATCTGGGGACTCCAGCTTCTGTAAAAACAGTTGGAAGTGTATTGAGATCTGGCAGCTTTTTTTAGGCTGTGTTCTGGAGTTAGGTTCCAAAGAACTTCCTTTTGGACCTCAGTTTATTTTGTTAAAAACTTGGGTCCTCCTTAGCTATACCTTAATCAGTAATTTTAAAATAAAGTACTACAAAACACCAATCCTACCCTAGAAAACAGTTGTTTAGCCAATCATATCCCACTACCTTAGTTGACTTAAATACTGCACAATTAATTATGCAGACAGAAAGAATGAAAGAATCAGACAGAAATCATTCAGATAAACAACAGAAGTGGGAACCATGAGACAAAACAAGTGTAGATTTGACAACCACAGCTGCTGAAAACTGATGCCTTGCTAGACAGAACGCTATCAAACAACGTTTTCTTGAAATATCTGAGAGCTTTTCTTTATCTGCAAGTGGTAGAAACTATTAGGACAGTAGCACCTTCTTAATGGCCCACTATTACATTGCTTGATGTAATTTAGATGGGCATGTGAAGATGTGACCACAAAAGTGGGGAGGGTGGATGTGGCGATTATGGTGATGTCCTGTAATATCCTTGACAAACCGTGCTGCATTAAGTTTAACACCTTTGGAGCTCTCTGTCTGAAAAATGCACACATGGATTGCTACGGTGGGATTGTATGAAACGCATTTAGCAGGAAGACAGGGTTAATGTAATCTCTGGGGATATTAGGAGATATCAAAGAATTTCTGGGACAATTCCTGTGAAGTGGATTTCCTAGGAAATACTTGTGGGGTGAGGGATATGCAAATGACCCACTTCCAGTCCATCCTGTCGAACCTTTGCCCTGGGGAGAGAAACCCATCATCTACAGCTTGTCTGCCCCTGAAAACTCCAGTTCAAAGACCCCTGAACTGTGTAAAGGAGGGACTACACTTTTCAGGAGGGTTCTTGTTCTGAGCAATGAGTGCACTGACCTTGAAACTATAAGGAAACCCCTGGGAGGGACCTGGGTTTTTTTTGAAGGACTGCTCCAGTCAGAGCCCATGTTGCAGGGCGGTGATCTCTGGAAACCTTATTAGCAGCATCTGTGTAGGTTCTTTTAATGCTTTGAATGTGTTTCCTCTTTAGGCTTTTACTTTAAGAATAAAATATGCTTGCTTAGAAGAGCTGTGGGATAGCTTCATTGTGAGCAGTTGCACTGTTCTTAGTCTCTGGAGAGAAAGCAAGCAGGCCTGCTTAGGCAGTCTGTCTTTTGCTGGGGATAACAGTGAAGACAGCCTGGAGAAACCCTGGTCCACAGGGAGTGAGACATGGCCCTCCACCCAAGAAAGGCAATGGCTGGGGCGCCTGAGAGTGGGGTGTCATTTTTGGACCACTGAGGGGAAACACAGGGGCTGTTGCCCTGCACTGAGACAGTGGAAGGTCCTAGAAGACCCAGGGGTTCTGTGAGGTCAAAATACATTGGTAATTACACAATCATGTGTAGGAGGGGAGCACTTCTGGCAGGTCCAGGGCAATTAGTTTTGGTGGTCAACAGCTGCCACAGAGACACGAGAAGAGAGTGGGGGTGGGGGAATGGGGATGGAGAAGGTTGTTGGTGAGGATGTTGGTGAGGGACGGGCATGTGTCAAGAAGGGCACGTTGGGGAGCTGTGTGGAAGATTTTGGTAATGAGTGACGGGGCACAGATTGGCAGCTAGAGAGCCATGGGACTGGTCATGGTGTAGAAGGTTCTGACAGATCCGGGATCTGTCTGTGTGTGCTGGGTAGAAGGGTGCGGGGTGGAGAATGGAAGTGACTAGGGGTGTGGCAGGGAGGCGGCATGGGGGAGACAGTCAGTGTTATCACTGCTGAGGGGATGGAAGGTTCTGGAAGGGCAGTTAGCATGTGTGTGGTGGGAAGACAGTCATGGGTATCACGGGGTGGGGGGAGACAGAGCTGTTAGTGTATGGAGAGGATGGGGGCAGCGATGCAGACTGTGGTGTCACTGTGTGAAGGAGGGTCTGGAAACAGCAGAGTCAGTAGTGACTGGGGAACCAATTGGTGGGTGTGGGCATGTTTTGCGATGGCCATTTCAGAGTCAGGGTGCTCTCTCGGGAGGACTCTGGATCCATCATCACAAGGGGAGTTCTGGCCATTTATGAAGAGCAGATGGCCCAGCAGAGTTAGTCCAAGACCTCACAGGGGCCTAGAGGAGCAAAGGAGGATGTTTCTGGCAGAGCCGGGGAAGGGGAAACCTTCTGGCTGTTAGTTGGGGGGCAACAGAGGCTGGAGAGGAGAGGGAGGTTGTAGCAGAGCAGACAAACTGATAATGTGACTGCACTGAACTGAACTGAACTATCCATGACTGAAGTCCCTACCCCCCACCCACATGCCTGTGAACACAAAAATCCTGGTTATCTCCTTACCTGTAACCCCATTCAAGCTGTGGTGACCCTCCGCACCCCTGTTTGTGTCCCTGTCTTGCGTTGTTTGCTGACACTCCTGCACTATGTGCACTGTGAAGCCAAGAGGTGCGGTTTGCCTAACGGTGAGTGGGGAGGGAGATGGGAATCGGCCCTTGGGTATGGCCATGGAGTCAGACAAGATCAGGGCTGTGGTCGGGGCTGGCACTCAGGATGGTGAGCTGGCCGGGTGTGTGGTGTAGGGTCCCCGAGAGAGCAGCGGCAGGGGACTGTATGGTGCCACATATCTCCCCCCGGGGGG
>NW_027133487.1:0-81390 GCF_026122565.2 Emydura macquarii macquarii | reverse complement strand
AGCAGGGATGATCTGCAGGACAAGCACAGTGCCCCTTCCCCCCCAGCCCCGTGACAGGTGAGTACACACAAGCAGAGGCAGCTCTGTTCTGAGGTCATCACTGACCAGAGACAACAGCTGTGAGTGGGGGAGGAAGTGAGAAGGGGGAGGCAAAGGACGCTGCCCAATGTACTCGGGGGTGGGTGGGGGGTTTTGTTCAGGGGGTTTTGTGCTTATGAATCTCTGCTTGCCTGTTTCCCAAACCAGTGCTGAGTTACTCCCGTTTATTAAAAGGTTTTTCTTTCTACACCCAGACTCTGTGTGCTAGCGGGAGGGAAGTATTGCCCTATGGGGTGCCCAGGGGTGGGGTGTGATTTCCCAAGTGACTGGGTGGGGGCTCGAGCCGGTTTTGTGCTGTGTGGTTGAAAGGAACCCCTAGATCAGGGGTTCCCAATATTTTTGGCTCGAGGGCCGCAGATATTTTTACAACCCTGAAGGGCCACCACTCTCCACCAGTGCCCCCCACTCTGCCCCCCAAGGCAGCCAGACAGGAGTGTTCCTGGCTGCAGCAGGGAAACCGCATGCATGATGTAGCCCCGTGCACCCACGTGGGTCCCAAGGCTGTTGCTCCCTTATGCAACCAGGGGGATGGGAGATCAGTGCTCCCCTCCCCTTGGCTCCAGCAGGGACCTAGTGCCTATGGACCCAGGCAGAGCCCTTTGCCCTGCTACCTGCTATAGCCAGCAGGAGGGGAGCCATGGGCCACTTTGA
This sequence comes from Emydura macquarii macquarii, assembly GCF_026122565.2. Taxonomy (NCBI): domain Eukaryota; kingdom Metazoa; phylum Chordata; order Testudines; family Chelidae; genus Emydura; species Emydura macquarii. Next base: position 80,640 of record NW_027133487.1, on the reverse strand, counting down.
AAGCCCCAGTAGGACACTTTTGGACCTCGGGCCACAGCTGGGAACCACTGCCCTAGATATTGAACCCACGCCTTGTTGCTGCCGACTCGGACTGGTAGAAGGGTTACAGGCTTGCATAACTTGGAGCCCGTGAGCAGCAACCTCTCTGAAGTCTTGTGTTTAAAGTGATGCTAAAGAGTTTTGTTATGGTGCTGGGGATTAGCAGTGTTAACCAACAGCACTCCCTGCCACTGGGAATCAGAGAGGTTAACCCGCGGGACTCCCTGCCACTGGGAATCAGTTGGGTGAACCTGTGGGACTACCTGCCACTGGGAATCGGTGGGATTAACCTGCGAGACTCCCTGCCACTCAGTTTCTCTCTCTGACCATTGCTGTCATGATCTACACAGAGGCTTAATCAAGTTATACATGAATTTATTACTATATCTGCAAGAGCAGCAATGATAAACCAACAAGCGCAGTAATTCCTGAAATAGTAGAAATGCAGTGGCACTAGCTATAGATTATAGAGCATTTAGCTCCTATTTCCAATTTGTCACAATATGCTGGGTTGCCGAACTCCTGACACAAGCTGTTGAGATCATGATATGATTAAATTGCTCCTCGGATCACGTGATGCAAAACACGGCATTGTTACAGCCGATATGTGAGTGTTGCCGACTCCTGTGACTGTCGCAATTACTGGTCTTTCCCTTTAAAGCTTCCTGGAGTCATGTCATCATGGGAGACACTCAGCTTTCATTAAAGGAAAGATGAAGCTTCTAGCCCTAGTTTTTAGTGGCTGTGGAGAACAGCAGGAAAAGGTTACCCAAGAAACCCCGAAAACTGGAGGCAAATGAGAATTTTTTTTTTTTTTTTTGAAATGTCATGATTTTGAGGGGCCTGAATTGTGATTTTTGAATGCTCACATGACCATTCCTGGGAAATGCTTGCTCTAGCATCCTCATCAATCGGATAGCACACAGCCATCAGCTGCCATTCTTCAATTCAAAGGCATTGTTTAAAAGGTGTGCAGTCTGCTTTAGATAATGGCTGGACGATCATGCAGACCAGGTATTAAAGAGAGAGCACCTGACAGCAAGGTTGGTTGCTACATTGATTTACATCCACTGAGGATCTGGGTGAATTTTCTTGGTCTTCCTGCATTAGACAAATTGTTTTGGCTAACCTAAGAAGTCCACCAGAAAGTTTAGAAACCCGACGCACTGCAGGAAATTAAAAAATAAAAATGCAACTTCCTTTTTGCTTGATTTTTATAATTTGGGCACGTTTGTCATGCCCCAATCTCCATCTGGGACTGGGTCTCTCATTCATAAACAAGTCTGCTGATCTGATTAAACTTTTTCCCGTCTTCTTCAAAAGCGACCTTCCGAACTCTTTCGGCATCTTCAACCACTTCATCCAGAAACTTCAGCAGCATGAAGTAGGTGGTTAGAAAAGAGATTCCTGCAGTTACAATAGAACCAAGCACTGGTAGATTTGCAGTTAATCTAGGTAAACCTTTCTGATTCTTTAGCAGCCATTTGATTACAACATCTCTGGTTATTTCATTTGCCTCAGGAGATATGATAACAGCCTTCAGCTTTTCTACTGGCTTCCCAGCCTGCCTGGCCAGATTGGCCAAGGAGCCGTCATCTAGGCCGAAGTGCTTGTAGAAGGCAATCATGGATCCTAGCAGGATGCTAATATCACAAGCAAGAGAGAGCTGCGGGACAGGAATGACATTGACTAAAGCTGATACCAGGGATATTAGCCATATCAGCTTCTGCAGAGCAGCTTTCTTCTCCTGTATGATTTCTGCAGACAGGTTTGGCAGACTGAGCAGAAACGCAAGTCTCTGCAGACTTGGGAGATCATTCTGCAAAGCCTCGACCAGGCCAGGAGCATCGTACTTCGTGAAATCACAGTTGGAGAGAAGGAAAACCTCTGGGTTGCTCATCCCTGCCTTTTGCAGGTGTTCCCTGCAGTCCATCCTGAGTCTCTGCAGGACACGCTCCTCACTGAATGTTTTAGGGTGATCCCTTTGTTCATTGCGCAAGTCTTCATCCACCTTGGAGCGCACAAAATAGAATTTCTTCCCCATCCTCTCGACCTCCCGGGCCAGGGCAGCGTGGGTGTATTTGAAGCGCTCCGAAGCGATGATCACGAAGAAGTCATAGCGTTTGAAGTTCACCTGCTGCAGGTACGTTTTGGGGTGAAAACGTGGGGCACCAATGCCGGGCAGATCCCACAGCATCACGTTGGGGTGGTTAGGATGGGGATAAACAGTCGGCTTTGTCGTCGTTTCCGTCACCCCCGTTCGGGCAGCCCCGTCATCCTCAGCGGTCAGTCCCTGGATGGCGTTGATGAAGGACGATTTCCCGGCACCCGTCTCCCCCGTGACTGCGATGTTGAGCTTGGTGGATTTGAACAACTCCAGCTTTTCCAGTGCTATAGAAGCCACTTCAGCCTGACCTTTGTCTTTGAACAGATCCATGAACTCCTCAAATGTCTTTATGGAGACATTGAACAATTCCTTTGGGTCCAACCCTAGATTGAGAGCCTTCATGAGGGCTGAGATGGACTCCATATCCTCCATGAGCGCTGACATTGACTCCATACCCTTCATGAGAGCTGAGATTGACTCCATAGCCATGGCACCTACAAGAGATTCCCTGTTCCCAAGACAAGAAAAGGAAAAGGCAGATTTCAGTTAGTGTAAATGTAGCCTTTTGAAAAGATAAAACAGTTCACAGAACAATTTACAAACTTGCAGCCGTGGAGCTGGTTTCACTCCCACCAGCAGGTGTGCTGAAAATTGCATCCCCAGCTAGGACTGCCAACGGTCCCTTACTACAAGGGACGTCCCATCTATTTCCATCTGTGTACTACAAGATTGGGAGCTGCCAAGTGCTTTTTTCAGCAGGAAATACCCCTGGCGAATGTAGGTGAGAACTGCTCAGTATTATAATTCTTAATAATAATAATTATGATAATAATAAGAATGCAATGCTGTTGCAAAAAAAACCAAATGGAATTAATATTGCATTGACAGAGGTATAGCATACAAGTAACGGGAGGTGATAGCACCGCTCTGCTCGGCGCGGGTTAGGTCTCATCTGCAATACTGCATCCAATTTTGGTCACCAAATGTTTAGAAAGGATGTAGAGAAACTGGAAAGGATCCAGAGGCGAGTGACAAATACGATCCAAGGGGAGGAATGCAGCCATGTGAGCAAAGGCTGAAGGAACTGGGAGTGTTCAGTTTGGAAAAGAGGAAATGAAGGGAGGGACACGTTAATGGTCTTCTGATACTTGAAAGGCTGCTGAAAAAGATGGAAAAAGTTGTTCTCTCTTGCCAAAGAGGCAGGACAGGAGGCCATGGGTTCAAAGTACAGCACAGCAGATTTAGATTGACTCGCAGGAAAAACTTGCTACCTGTAAGAACAGCAGGAGAGTGGAGCAGACGGCCGAGGGAGGTCATGGGAGCTCCTTTGCTGGAGGGTTTCGAGAGGAGGCTGGATAGTCACATCTGTTGGAGAGTTTAGACTCAACAAATCCTGCATCTTGGCAGGGGTTAGACAAGGTGACCCTTGTGGGCCCTCCAGCCCTATGTTCTAACAATGATAATAATAATACCGGGCGGGGGTGCTAAGAAAACCGTCTCTTATTATTGAAATCCAACCTGGGCAACCTTATACCCCGTCTAGGTGACCAGATGTCCCGATATTACTGGGATTGTCCCGATATTAGGGGCTTTGTCTCATCTACTCAACTATACGCCCCCGCCCCCGAAAAAAAGTGTCCCGGTTCTTCACCCTGTCCCCGGGCGCACGGTGCAAAGCCCATCCAGGAGCCGCAGCGCGGTCGCCGCAGGATACCCCGCCCGGGGCACGGACACGGACCCCAGACGTGCAGCTCTGCGGAGCATCCGGAGCCGGGTCAGTCCGGGTCAGTCCGTGCCGGGGACAGGAGTGAGAGCCAGAACCCGCCCAGCGCAGACACGGGGCAGGGAGAGGAGCGAACTGCGCCTAACTCCCGACTGCCGCCGGGGCAGTCAGACGGGACCAGACTGCGCTAGAGAGCACCGCCCCCGACAGGGGTGAGGTGGGGGGGGGCACAGGGGGTCCCGTGGCCCCCTCCCCTCCCCCCCTTCTGAGAACACCGCGCTGCCCAGCTGGGTCTGCTCTGCTCGGCCTGCGGGGGGGAGGGGCGGCTCCGTCCTTCCCACGCTGCACCCCCCCCCCCCCGCAGGTCCCGCAGCTGGCGGAGCAGATCGGGGGGCCGGGACAGAGCCGCTTGTCTGGCTGGGGCTCCCTGACTCCGCGCCTGGACGCTGCCTCCCGGGTCCTAGCGCCCGCCGGTTTCCTGTACCACGGTGGGTGCCCGCGGGGTGAAGCAAAGGGGGCAAAGACGGGGGGGGGGGGCAGGTGGGGACGGAGTGTGGGCTAGGGCAGGGGAAAGAGGTGCAGACAGGGTTGTGGGGGGAAGCGGATGGGGCAGGAGGCAGTGGGGGAGGGGAAGGGAATGGGGATACAGGAATGGGGGGGGGGGCCGCAGGAGCCCCCGCAAGGAAGCAGCTGCAGCAGCCCCGGGAGGCACCAGAGCAGCGACATTGCTGCAGCAGCCGGGGCTGGAGTGGCCACAGCTCCCGCGCTCAGGTCACCACAGAAGGAAGCAGCAGCTGGGGCTCCCCACGTTAGCCGGCCAGTCCCGCCCCTCCATCAGCAGCCCAGGTACCGCTCCGTGCTGGGGGAGAGAGATCCAGCGAGCCAAGGGAACTGGCTTCTGCATGCAGGTGTTTGCGTGTGCAAGTGCACACTTTGCCCACCGCCCTCCAACAAAGCCGTCAAACTACACCTGGGGGTATCTGCCCTGGGCTGGATTTGAACTCAGGACCCGAGGGTGATGTCTGACTGTGACAGCCCCCTGAGCTCTCCATGTCACGGCTATAAACTCTCTTGGCGTCTCTGGCTGTGTGCGCACAGCGTAAAGGGCTAGCTATGCGAGCATTAGGCAGACACCTGTCTTGACAGCTAAATGCTTGTGCTAATACTAGTGTGAATTCTGCTCCCGCAAAGGGCTAGCAGGTGCCCTGCACTCTCCCCGGGTGACTCTCGAGTGGCTGAGACCCTGGTGTGAGGATCACAGCCCTGGTTTTATCCCTAGTTCGCCACAAACCCATCATTGTTCTTAGCATTGTTGTAGCCGTGTTGATCCCAGGGCATTAGAGAGACAAGGCGGGTGAGATAATATCTCTATGGGACCAACTTCTGTGGGTGGAAGAGTCAAGTTTTCAAGCTTCACAGAGCTCTTCATTAGCTCCGGCAACAAAAAATCATTGGTAGAATCCATGATCCTTAAGAAACGTTTTTTTTTTTTTTTTTTTTTTGGGGGGGGGGGGAGCAATGGATCTTGGGAACGCCTGGCTCAAATGACCCCAAATTTGGATCAGTAACTCTAGCCAGAACCCCCATGAGGCACACCGCAGTTCAAGGCAATGTGAGTAATTGTGCAGCTGTTAGAGCACTTAGAAGGCACAGAAGCTGGTCTAACCCTTATCTCTAGCAGAGTTGGTGGCTATAAAAGGAGGAAGGCCCAAGAGACTGTGTCATTGTTTGTGTTGTGTGCCCCGGATTTGTTGGGGGACTGGCTGGCCCAGGGGAGCTGGGAATGGAAAATATTTCCATCAATAATTGAAATTTACAGATCAGCAAAGTTAGAAAAATGCTGCTTCAGAGCTGGTTAGAATTTGATTTAAGGCTAAAATTTTGATGCACGAAGTTGACAGTTTGTGTTTTAACAGCTATAAAGTTTCAACTTTCTGAATCTCGACATCTACTGTCATTAAATCATTAATTTCTGACCCACCCCCCTTGTCTGACCCTCCCTGGCTTCCCACAACTGTGAAAATGTAAATCAATAAAAATGCTTAAAACCCATAATTTTGTGCAACTGAGAAAACTGAATAAAAAATTTAAAAATGGTTAAAAACAAACGTGGTTGTAAAATAAAAATAACAATCAAGTTCTGCCAAGCCTCGATATGGGCCTTTCTTCCTACAGAGCGGGGTCCTGTCCTGCTCCAGGTCAGGGAGATTAAACAGCGCAAATTGGCGGTTGTATTTGTATGTATATTCTCAGGGTGGTGAGAGCGTTCAGATGTTTTAATGACTCCTTCTTTGGGCCTTGTCAATTAGCTGATAGTGTCACTTATCATCTTCATGCTATCGACAGAGTTTGAACCCAGTACTTTCAGCCTTAAGAGCACGGCCCTCTGAGCTAGAGAACAAATTAGTAAAGATAGGCACCTAACTCCTATTGGAACCCATGGGAGTTAGGTGCCTAAATACCTTTAGAAATCTGTCCTTGCACCTGCTAGGTGGAAAGAGTGGCTGTCTTGCATCTTTGGTCGCCCCATCACTTGGGGGCGGACAAACACCCACTCTATGAGCGTTGCCATTAATCCACCTGCCTGGGCTTTTATAGGAACAACCTTTTGCTTTGTGGCGAGGAATGTGGGGTTTGAAATCTCAATTATTCTTCACATCACTTGGGCAGCATAAAGGGGATTTAGTCCAACTGTCCCGTCCCCTCCCCGCTGCCCTGTTATTGCTCTGCTCAGTACTTCAGACCTCCACCCAGCCCATCACCCTCTCCCCCTGCAGCCCTTGCCTCAATCTGTCAGCCTTCCCCCACCCTCTTTTCTCCCAGGCCTCTACGTCACTCTGCCACTGTCCCCTCCCGCCTGACCCTGCACAAGTTCATCACAGCCCCCTCCTGAGTCACTCAGTCCCCCCACAACTCTGCCTTGCCCAACCCGGCCCCTCAACCTCCCTCCATGACATCTCATCATTCCCCTCATGCCCTCTTCCCAGCCCCTCAGTGCCCTCCCCGCCCCGACTACCTCAGAGCTCCCTTCTCCTTGCAGTAGAAGCAGCTCCCAGCTTTCGTCTGTGCCGTCAGGAGCAAAGTGAGGGCGTTTTACTTTCGGATCATGCCCCACCTGTCAATTAATCAGCACAATTGAAAAGCCTGGCCAGTAATCTACTGTGAGTAACCACTCTATGGAAGTTACTGGCAGCTGGGGTGAAGGCAATAATAGCACAGGGTACGTGACTGCTCAGAGTCCACCTCCCTTGTTGATACAAACCACCCAAATTCCCTGCAACAACCTTTTTGGTCTCTTAGCGCCCCACAGACTCAGGGTGACCAGGCCAGCTGCCTCTTCAGCACCCCCTTGTGGGCGGAGGGGCGCCGCAGCACCTTGCCTCAGTTTCCCTTCTTCAGGGCTCCTCACTAAACGCCACACGCAGGAGTTTCTCCATTCAAACACCCCTTCTCAGAGTGAAGGGTCCAGGCAGGAGCCCCCTGCTCTGTGAAGCCCCGGGCACTGCTTCTCCTTCGGCTCTTGACACCGGATCCCTGTCTGAGTTTCCTCACACTGCCATGGTGCACAGGCCTGGCTTGGATGGAGCAGCTTCCCGTGAGCAGTGGGCTTTCCAGAGGGAAAAAACATGCAGAGTCTCCTCGAACAAGGGGCCCTGTCATTTTTCAGAGCGTGTGGACCTGGCTTCCAACCTATCGTCGTGCATTCTCTTGCTGCTCACCCTAACCTGTGCCCATGGAGGGGTGTAAATGGCCACACATAAAAACTATCCATTCCCACATCTGCCCCAAATCACCCCCCCCCCCATTTCACGGCCCTTTTTACTTTACCAGACCCCTCCTGTCCAGTCCTGCTGCTGCCCCCAACTCCTACTTCTTTCTCCCCCCATACTGCCTGTCTCTCCCTGGACTCTGTGTTGTCTCCCTGATCTCTGGCTCTGTTCCCTTTTCCTCCCCGACAAGAGCTGGGTCCCATGGTCACCAGCCTCAGCTGGAGAACTGGCCAGTAACACACCCACCCATTGGTGGCCTGGATCCCAGCCCAGACTGTCAGCCCTCCTCTGGTCCATCTCGCTAGGACAGTGCAGACACAGACCTGTTTACAAGCAGAAGTGGAGGGAGCTCCAGTTGTATTAATTAATTAAGAGTCAAGTCACAATCCAGCTGTAAATAGTGTCAAAGAAGGTGCGATGTTTGGTATCCAGAGACCTCAGCCTGCTTAGCACCAGGGCAAAGACTCCAGTAAAAATCCTCTTTGCGTTTTATTAAAGACAGAGAAAAGAAGGGAAAACAGCGACAGCATTTGCAGTGTCAAGGTTTAAGTCAGGCTTTCCCTGCAATAACATCCCTTTGTTCCCTTTAGCTGTAGAGAGTTTTAGATGGAGAAAAACCCTGGTTTGACAATCTCTTAGCGGGTATCAAAGTTGGCAATACCCGTCCTTTGTGAGGAAGAGAAGATGGTAGCTGAGCTGGCCTGGAACTGGCATCGATCCCATTTCCTTGGAGACAAAACAAGACAAACACGCACAAAAGGGGAGAGAAAAGAATGGCTAAGAGAGAAAATGCAGCTTCTGGCTCTGGAGTGATTCTCATTTGCAAGCTCACCGCTGGAAAAACACTAGCCCAGCCCATGGTCTATCAGGCACTCTGAGACCTGGCAAACTCGTACCAGCGTCGGGCTGTTTAGGGCCCTGCATTTAGCTGGTAATAGGCTCACAGCAGTGTTGCAAAATGTAGTCTTGGCTGGCTAAGCCAGGCTCTTCTTAGCCAGATGGCAAAAGGAGAGAGAGAGGATAGGAAGAAAAAAGGCAGGGAAGGAAAAGGGCCCTGTGATACGCTGGGTGTGAAAGCAACATCCTCATATTCCACACTGTCATATCATTATAATCTGTGTTGTGTGCAGTATGTCTTGTGAGGTATCGCTTTAAAAGCTTTGATCTGCTAAACCTTGATATTACATTGTGCGTACTGCCACTGTTAGGAAGTTTTGCTGTGCGTGTGCTATTGAAATATGCTATGAGGTAAGAAACATCCACAACCAGGTTTTCAGGTACAACAGTGAAGTAGCCAGATGTGCTAATGGCCCAATAAAGGGAATCCACTCTCCGGACAGCCATGCCGGAAGGCTTCACAGAGAGAAAGCACAGAGACAATGGACCTTGCTTGACCAATGAGGGTGGGCCCCAGGTCACAAGCACTGACTCTTGCAGCAATCTGGGAGAAGCTATAAAAGGTGGGTAGTGACAATCCTCACTTGGCTTCGCTCCCCCACAACTCAACACCTGCCTTTGGAAGACAAAGGACTCTGAACGGAGGAGGGGAACGCAGGCTGCAAAACAGATGCAGCCTGGGCCTCAAAAATCTGTAGCTCGCTTGTATCATCAGCCAGGGTGAGATACTGGTGATTCAAATTGCTGTTAGCGTATGAGAACTTAGACTGCAACATTATTTTTATTTCCTTGGTAACTATCTCTGGTCCTTTTCGCCTACCACTTATAATCACTTAACATCTATCTTTCTATAGTGAATAAATCTGTTTTATAATTGTATCTAAAACAGTGTGTCTTGGATGGAAGTGTTTGGGAAATCTCAGCTCAGTTAACACATTCTCCCCACATTGAGGGAGGGGGAAATAATTAATGAGCTTACACTGACCAGATTTCTGGTCAGCGTGTCTTATAATTCAGGGGTGAAGTGCATGAAGGGTAGGGGGGACAATTGGCTGATGCCATTCTCTACTGTTGGTTCTTGAGTTGCTGGGGGAAAGCATTCATGTACCACAGTTTAAATGTTCTTGCTACCCAGCTGGGTGTGGGGCTCCAGTGGCTGTTGTGCTGGGTGATATAGTGCCTGGAGGAGTCTGTTGTTGGGCGTCAGTTAAGAGGGCCCAGCGGTTCCACAGCTCCCAGGCTGCACCCCCAGAGGGGCGGGTAATACTGTCACAGGCACATTGGAGCAGGGGAGACAAAATCTCACATCCCAGGTGATGTTCAAGAGCTGATGGAAGTGACACTGTTCCTGGGCCCCTCTCTCTGGCCTGCTCAGTCAGGACATCTCTCAGGATTGGGATGAAGAAAGTCCACGGCCCCTGGAGAAAAGATAAAGTTTAATAAAGACAAGTGCAAAGTACGACACTCAGGAAAGAAAAATTAGAGGCACAGCTACAAACTGGGGAATAACTGGCTAGGCAGTTCATAGTGTGGAAAGGGATCTGGGGGTCAGAATGGATCACAAATTAACTATGGGCCAAGAGTGCAAAGCAGTTGTAAAAAAGGCTGATATCTTTGTCTGATGTATTAACAGGGGTGTCGTATAAGACACAGTGTTACTCGGGATTCTTTCAGCCCAAAGCTCTCGGTAACTTATTCTCTGCAAGGTGGGGGCAGGAAATAAATCAATGGAGACACAGCTGTCCGACCGATAGACGGCTGGAATGAACAGTACAACACAAGAGTGCTCTCACGAAAGCCGTACTTCATTTAGTCTCAAGCATGAACACACGTCCGCAACAGGTTAATAAAACACAGGCCCACCGGCAGCAACTCTGGGCCCCGGGCAGAACAGCCAATGGCTCCCCTAGAAAGGGATGGCTCAGGTCCTAGTGGGCTTCCGCTGGAAGCTTTTACTTATTTATTATGTGCCAGGCAGGTTCCCAGGACAGCTGAGGAGGTGGTATCTGCTACTCAGCTTCCCGGGGCTCTTGGACTCCCAGGATGACCCGGGACTGCTGGGTTCTCTACCTGGATCTGCATTAGGAGTTTTGCTGGGCGGGTTTTCAGCCGGGCTGGGCTTGGCCGTGGTGGGTGGGTTCCCTGCTGGCCTGTGTCTTTGACACCTGCGGGGTGGGGCTGGGGGACCCTTTCCTCTCTGCCCCCACATTGCTCCAGGAAGTGTGGGGCTAGGGGCGGGGTTATGGAAGAGGGGGTGGGGCTTACAAGGGTACATTTTTCCTCTCCCAAAGGGAAAGGGTCGCTGGTGACTGATGTTGTGTTTAAAGGATTGAGGGGGAGGGGCAGGGGGGCACACCACTTCACAGGCAAAGGGGGGGGAGTTGTTGGACATTGTGTAGTTAACACAAGCCAAGCGTGCTGGGTTTAGACTCAGATTGGCCCTGTATGGATAACGCACGAGCCAAGAGATGCGTTGGCACTTCTGTCTGTCTGCACTTTTGTGCGACACCACACAATCGTTGTGCTGACCTGCCTGTGTTCCATATATGTGCGACGTCACACAATCAGGGGTTAACACACCTCTCTCTACACGTGTGTGCGCCACAACACAACCATTGTGTGACACTGCACAAGCACGGTGCTGCGGGGCCGGCGTGTGGACACCGCACACAGGCTCAGCTCTCCCGTGTGACGTCACTGGCACACCAGCTGCGCTGACACCCCCGTGTGACCCCCGCTAGCCCGGGTTTCCCTCTGTCCAGCAGGTGGCGCTGGCGCGTGGCCTGAGCCGGGGCGGGGGCGGTGTCCGCAGCGGAGACAGCCAGAGCCAACCGTCCGGCTTGGGGGGGCAGGCATGAGCAGCGGCTGCCAGAGACGTTGATCCACAGGAGCTGCTTGGCCCGGCGTCGCCGCACGCTCCGCGCAGACGAACCGCTCGGCGCTCCACCCTGCATCAGGCCTGGCCACTAGGCAGCGCTGGGGAGCAGAGGCGGGAGCGCGGGTCTCTGTCTCCGCCCCCTAGCCTACCCTGGTCGTCGGTCAGCAAACCCCGCCCCTGCCCCGCCCACCGCGCCGGCCTTGCTTCCTTCCGGTGAGTGCGTGCGGCCCCTCCCCCCACCCCGTCAGTGGGAGCCCCGCCCCACCCCGCCCCCACTCGCGGAGGGCAGGGACCCCCCCGCCTCCCCCGCGAGCCGGTTCTGGGGCCTCCTTCACCCGACACGTCCCGAGCGGGCGGAGCCTGGCTGTGGGTGTCGGTGTGTGGGGCGGGGCAGTGCGGGGGCCGGGGGGTGTGTCTGGGGCGGGTTTGTCGGGGGGGGGGGTGTCGGTGTCTGGCTCGGCCCCCCCCCGCCCGTGGCTGAGCCCGGCGGGGTGCGTGCGTCACTCCCCGCCCCTCACCGCCGCCCCCCCTCCGCCCCCGGCCCTGCCCCAGCCCCAGCCCGGCCGGACGCCGAGGGGGGCAGGACCGAGAAGGGCTGTCACAGCAGGGCTCGGCCCCACCGGCCCCTGCCCGCCCCCGATGCAGCCACCTCTGGGGTGGGGTGTGGGCGGCTGTTTGTACAGGATCCCTCCCCTGGCGCTGAGCCGGGCTGGCTCAGGTAAGAGTCCATGGATGAAGCGAAGGTTTATCAATAATAATCTGAATCACTGGAGGAGACAAGTATTTCCAAGAAATAATTATTTGCCAGTTTATAAAAAATTTCTCCTGTTATATGGTTCTTTGTAATTCTTAGTATTACAGACAAATAAATAGATACATTCCTTCATTTCCCTGCTGGAAAGGGGGCACCCTACGCCCCACGATCCATAACGTTTATTGGGCAGAAAGGATCCACCCAGCAGGGCAGCTTCCACCCTCCAGACCTTCATCCCCAATCTCAGCATCTGGGGCGGGATCTTTTCAGTGCCAGTAAACAGAGACAGGATGTAACGTTCGTAGCTTTTGTTGGCCTCTAGTGGGCAAACTACAGAGTGCAGGATAAAAACCTACTACCGCTGTGAAGGGAGATCCTCCGGAAGCTCAGAGGGATCTCTGATGTGGAAGAGATGAGGTTTGTCCAGTGACGTGGGCCGTTTGGCAGATGAAACTGCATCCACAACATGAAGTCCAGCAATGCTGTGCTACTCCCCAGAAGTGGCTGGATCTTAGCATTGAACAAGGGATCCCTCTATGAACAGTTGTTCCACCCCACAGGCAGCTGCATCTCAGTGCCATGCTGGATAAACAGCTCCTGCATCCCACAACAGAGATGACTACATCTCAGCGCTGGCAAGGGATTCCCTGTGTAAACAGCCCCCACACCCCACCCCAGTGGCAGCTGCATTTCAACACTGGTTTGAGACAGTCCTGACAGACTTGGGGGTGTGCGAGCTGCAGATGATGATATTAATAAATACAATGAGGTCAGACAATTGCCTGGAGCTGGACATTAACCAGATACTAGGGTAAAGATGGAAATTTCTGTGCTACTGTGTCTTGGAGCTAAGTCTCTGAGGGGTGGTGAAAAATCCCTACCCGCTCCCCCGTGCGCCACAGCTCGGCCCCCCTAACCCTGTGGTAGTTGCCCAGCAGTTGGTGGAAGAAAGCTTCCATCAGCGGAGCTAGTGCCATGGGGAGGAGGGGTCTTACCACAAGGGAAAATCCCATCTGTTGTTGTCGGCTGCGTCCATGCTACGGGGTGAGGCTGCTAGACTGGCATTGTTCCAGCACTGTAGCTATTCCACCATAGTCCCCATAGTGTAGACATGGTCTTCGTGAGGAGAGAACCCAGGACTCCTGGCTCCCAGCCACCCATGCTCTACCTGTTAGATCCCACTCTCCTCCCAGCGCTAGGGAGAGAACCCAGGAGTCCTGGATCCCTTGCTCCCTTCTCTCACCACTAACCTTCACTTCCCTGTCTAATCCAGCCTTCCAGTTTACCCAGCCTGCCCCACAGCCTGGGGAACTGAGGGGGTAGGAGGAGAATAACAAGGAACCCCGGCGTCCGGGCTTCACACCTGGATGTTGTAGTGATCGGCCCGCTTCCGGCGGCACCGCCAGACCCACACCCAGTACAGCAGCACCATGCCGGCCCAATAGCCCAGGTAGACACCTGCCCCAATGACCAGGTAGCCCAGCTCGGCCTGTTTGACCTGGCTGGACCAGTCGGCCTGGGCCTCCTGGTAGAGGGTATAGCCCATCCCCCCCAGCAGCAGGAGCCACCAGATGGAGACGGGCAGGAGGGGCATCAAGTTGCCCACCATCTTCTTCCTCCCGGAGGTGCCCCAGCTGCTCTTGTTCATGGTGGCGATGGCGAAGTACTTGGCCGGCAGGAGGCCGCCCATGTAGAGCAGGGCGTAGAGACTCATGAAGAGCATCCGAAGGCTGCCCCGCAGCCAGCAGGCGTAGAGCGCCTTGACGCAGGCCACCAGCTGGACGCAGAGCAGGACCCACAGCACGTCCCACAGGCTGCCGCCGTAGAAGAGGCGCAGGACGGTGGCCGTCACGAAGAAGGGGAAGACGCCGGCCACCACCGCCTCGTAGGTCATCCACAGGTGGTGCCGGTGCCACCAGAGGGCGTTGTAGAGCCACTCGCGGAAGTAGGACTTGGTCCAGCGGGTCTGCTGGGCCAGCCAGCGCAGGAACTGGGCAGGTGTCTCCGAGTAGCAGCGGGAGCGGGCCGTGTACCTAGTGGGCGAAGGGGGGAGTCTTAGCTAATGCTGAGCTGGGGATGGGACCCAGGAGTCCTGGCTCCCAGCCCTGCCCCCCCCACCTTAACCACTAGACCCCACTCCCCTGCCAGAGCTGGGGAGAGAACCCACGTAGTCTGGGTCCCAGCTGCCCCACCCCCACTCTAACCACTAGTCCTCTCTCTTGTCCCAGAGTCAGGGACAAAACCCCGAGTCCTGGCTCCCAGCCCCCCTGAGGAGGGGCTGGCACAGGCGGGCCGTGCACTCACTTGGTGGCGTAGCCGATGCTCAGCATGCGGTTGGTGAGGTGCCGGTCGTCGCCGAAGGTGCAGTGGGTGCCCAGGAATTTCTGGTTGTACCAGGACTCCAGGAACTGCTGCAGGAGGTCGTTCCGGTACAGGCCTGCCGGGGACAGCAGGCAGAGCAGGGTCAGCATGGCCAGAAGTCCCTGCGTTCCCGTCCCTGCCCCTCCTAGAGCCGGGATAGAACCCAGGCGTCCTGACTCCCAGCCCCCTGCTCTAACCACCAGACCCAACTCCCCTCCCAGAGTGGAGGAGAACCAGGCGTCCTGACTCCCAGCCCCCTGCTCTAACCACCAGACCCAACTCCCCTCCCAGAGCGGAGGAGAACCCAGGCATCCTGGTGGGCTCACCCAGGGGCCCGCTGATGCAGGAGACGCAGTCGAAGTAGGACTGGCAGGCGCGCTCCACGTTGAAGGCCATCCAGTAGCGCAGGCTGCTCATGAAGCTGATGAAGGAGTCGGAGAGGTTGAGGATCCGCACGTCGCCCCCCACGGCCCCGTAGCCCTCGCTGGACTCCAGCACCTTCACCAGCTCCACCGTGGCCCTGGGGTCCAGCTTGGTGTCCGAGTCGCACACCTGGGGGGAGCCAAGAGGGGGTGTTACCCGCTGAGCCCCCCGGGGAGCTGTGCTGGCCCCATGACCAAGCGCGGAGCTAGGGGCGCTGTGCTGCAGGGGGTGGGAGCAAGGGGTCGGGGAGGGTGGGGTAGCCAGCTAGATGCTCGTACCTGGACATAGTCCACCGAATTGCCCAGTGCCCGGAAGGCTGTGTACATCACCTCCCGCTTCCCTCCCCATCGCTGCATGACGCAGACGCATTGCCTGAAGCGGATCAGTTCCTCCACCGCCAGCTGGCCCGGGTCGTCCATCTCCACCTCGCTGTAGGGCCCGGGCTCCTCCCCTCCCACCCCCTGGCAGCCGCCGGCCCCCTCCTCGCCCTCTGGCGGGGGCTGCTGGTGGTAGTTGTTCTCCCAGACGTAGGTGCCCACGTCCTCGCCGGCGAAGACCTCCTGGAACATGTCCAGCATGTAGCGGTCGTCGGGGCTGTTCCCGTCAATCACCATGATGACCCGCAGCTTCTCCGGGGGGTACAGGGTGGCCCGCACCGACTCCAGGCACTGCCGGAGGTAGGACGGGTCTTCTTGGTAGGCCGAGATGGTCAAGGCCACTGTCTTGGTGTAGCTACAAGCCAACGACTCCCTCTTCATCCGCCGGTGCTCCAGGAAGGCGAAGAAGCTCTGGACGACCAGGTGGGCGGCGAGGAAGACTCCGTAGAAGCCAAAGGCCATGAGCCGATACTCATCGGCCACCAGCTGGACCCCAGCGACGTAGGCCCAGGTCAGGACCACCAAGATGAGCAGGGCGAAGGCGATGGTGAGGACGCGGCGACCGGCGGAGATGAAGAATTTAAGCACTTTCATCTCTGCAAGGGACGGGCACGGGGTGAGATGGGGCTGGGCTGGGTGGCCGGGGTCCCCAGGCATGAGGGGTTTCTCTGCCTGGGGCTGGACAAACTGGCAGAGCTCGGGGTAGAGCCCTAAAAATGATTAAATGGGGCCAGGAAGGAGGCGTTGTCGGGGTGACAGGAACTGGCACGCAAAGAGGACGGTTAGATCAAATAAACGACCCACACACAGCGCGACACTCCCCTGCCGGCACCGGGCAGGGAACCCAGGCGTCCGGGCTCTCCCCCACTAGAGCACATCCCCTCCTCACAGTTCACTCTTCATGTCTTGCACTGTGCGGCTGGGAGTGTTTTCTCAGGAGAGGTGGCTTCCCGTCGGGTCTCGGGGTCCCAGCTCCGCGGACGGGGTCTGTGTGACTCAGACGCTGGGGAGCGCTCGGTGTGACTGAGAGATTTCAGCTAGAAAAGGACGTGGCAGCGTTTCCATGAATTCTTTCACCAAGGGACTTACTAGCACCATTCAGGGGTTCTCCGACTGGGGGTTGGGGGTCACGAGGTTATTATAGGGGAGGTCAGCCCCGTGCGTGGCTGGTAGCCAGAGCCCTTCAGAGCTGGGGGGCTGGAGATCAGCGGCTGCTGGCCGGGTGCTCTGAGGGCAGTGCCGCCCCCAGCAGTAGCGCAGAAGTAAGAGTGGCAGGGCTTGGGGAGGGGGACATGGCATGGGGGCGTCATCACAGCCTGACATATTTTCAAAAGGGGTCCCAGAAAAAAAAGTTTGAGAACCCCTGAATCCTCACTTTTCAACTCCCAGCCTCCCTGCTCTAACCATTAGCTCCCACTCCCCCCTCAGAGCCCAAGCATCCTGGTTTGCAGCCCCCCTGCTCTAACCACTGGGCCCTGCTCCCCTTACCTGGTTTCGGTCACTCTCCCTGCTGGTGCTGTCAGTTCTGACTCCCTTCTCCAGCCGGGGGGAGCTTTTGAACCACGGCAGCGGGGAGGGAGGGTGACACGCTGCATCTCTGTCAGGCTGGGCGAGCCAGAGTATCCCTCCCCCAGACAGAGTCTCACACCCCCTTCCTCCTCCCAGCTGAGCCCCTCCCCTCCAGCCCGGCTTCTTTCCACACCCCCCAGCCTCAGTTGCTCCCCTGCAGGCTGGGCATTTACTGTCTGTCTATCCCCACCGTTGAGAGACACGCTAAGCCCCTCAATATTGGTGGGGGGGGGCCCTTATTCTCTCAGGGGGCTGCGAGTTGGGAGCGAGGGGCACCAGCAGAGCTGGGGAGAGGGGAGCTCCCCAAGTCACTTTCTGAGGACCCTAAAAAGGAGCGGTGAGCCTCCCATCCCACCCCATCCCTCACTTCCAACCCGCAGCCCCCTACCATCCCAGCCCTGGGCTCCCCCCGCCCAGCCCTGCCGGTGCCCTTCACTCCTGACCTGCCGTCCCCCACTGGCCCAGCCCTGGAGCTGATGCTGGGACCGTCCCTGCTCCTGCCCCAGACGCTGCCGGCTCGGGGCTGGTTATTAGAGTGGCAACAAAATAAACAGACCGGACCTGGGCAGTACGGTCCCTCCCTCCATCCGCTTCCCCAGGACCTTGCACCAGCCCATCCCCTGGCCTCTGCCAGCCCCAGCCCCACCCACAGTTCCCTTCACCCCCTCCCCCTGGGCCCTGCCAGACTCTGCCCCACAGATTCCTTTGCTGACTCCATCAGCTTTGACCTCATGCACCCTACCCTGGTCCGGCAAGGGACAGATTAGTGAGCGTGACAACCCAGGGAACGGGACCTGCGGCCAAATGGGTTTAGGGGATTCCCTGCCACTAGGGATTAGCAGAGTCAGCCAGACCCCATTGGGCCAGGCCTTGCCCCGCCGAGCTCCCAATAGAAGGTTTACCCAGGGGAACTCCCTGCCACTGGATGCAGGATATGGAAGAGACTGCAGGCATGATCCACTCCTGTTTCCAGTGGAGCCTGGGAGGCAGGTGTCCCAGCCTTAGGGGAGGTGGACTGCAAAGGGATGTGTCAGTCCTCCTGCTTTAGACCCCCCTTCCTGAGCCAGAACCCAGGAGTCCTGACTTCCAGCCCTCCCGCTCTAACCACGAGACCTCCTCCTCTGCCCTTCCAGAGCCTGGGACAACCCAGGAATCCCGACTCCCAGATGGTTACCGTTGATGGCTATGGTGCAGCTGAGGAATCCCAGCTGCTGAACAGTTCTTAGTAATGTTATGGTGGAGTCACCAGGTCACACAAGGGCACTGTTGCCTGATTTCTGGGTGTTTAGTGATTCGAATGGGGCTATAGGCTCGCCAGGGCATCTGATCAGAAGATAATGAGGTTCTAGTCCTGGAATCAGGCTCCAGAAGAGTTTTATAGGGACCCCCGGGATGCACGACAGGAACGCTCACTCTTTCATCCACCTACCCCATTGTTGTCTCTGCCTTTGGATATGTATATGTTGCCTCCTATATATGTTGCCAATATTTGCTGTATCATTTCTACCAACTGCATCTGAGGAAGTGGGCTGAAGCCCACGAAAGCTTATGCCTGCTGAAATTAAATGTGTTAGTCTTTAAAGTGCTACAGAACTCTTGTTATTTTTGCTGTGTTCAGACTAACACGGCTACCCCTCTGGAACACTGAGAACCGAATCTGTATCATTTTATAAGCTTTTATTGAGATTACATAAAATGATAGACAAATGACTGATTAAAAGAAAATAAACAATCAAATGGTTAATGGATAGGATTACAGTTTTATTTTAAAGACACGTGTGATATGTATATATATACATGGGATGCTTTGGATTAATACACTCCCACCCTTCCCTGCTGCCCTGGCTGACCGAGATGTCCGGTTCCTCAGCTCTTGAGTGGAGGATGGCGAGCTGGGCACTGCTCGAGGGCTAAGAGCTGTAAGGCTACGACTAACACTGCAAACAATACTACGTGTAAACGGAGAACAAAAGATCTTAACACACTCACTGAAAGAAGCTTCAAGAAGGAGCAGCTGACGATCGCCTCAAGTAACAAGATTTGCCCCTTCGTATACCCTGACCAATAGGGGTCCTCCTTCTAAGTCCAAACTTAGATTTTTCACCCCCAAATTATTGGGGTACATTTATTCTATAGGCTGGCAGGTCCGTGCGTATTAATGACATATCCACATCCTTGCCAGACGGTTCCAAACGGTTCGTTTATCTCACCTTTGTTATTTCTGGTCCTTGTGTGGGTTTTGTGGTGTATCTGTGAGTTTACTCAGGGCACAACCTGAGACAGCCTCCCCTGTCTTGATACCTCCTGACATATCTAGGGTAAAGCTTATAACCAAATATGTCTTATCCTTTAACTCATCATTACTTATCTGGGCCAAAGGTTCTGAACAGATGTGTGCTAACGGCCTCAGCTCTCATACCGGATGTGGCCTGAATACTTTAATACGAATCTATGATTTTATTATAATAAAACAACAATACTTAAATCTCTAAGGCAGGGTGTATATATATATATATGCAAGCAAGCCGGCCAGTCCGATAGGCTACAGTAACAACAGCGTGCAGGCATTGTTCAGCATGGGAATGAACACTGGCTGTTATTAGTTTTATGATGCACGTTATGTTTGGGGGTGGGGAGCACCATTGCCAGCAGCAAAGGACTTTGCTTTAGGAAGTAATCTTCTGAACTAGTTCATTTGGGGCGTGATTGATTTCCAGAGAACGAGGCATTAACATCTGGACTGAGAGTGTTGCAAGAGGAGTGCGTGCTGTTGATGACCACCTTTGTTCCTGGACTATAAATAGTGCAAATAAACAAGCTGCATTAAGAAAACACCCAGACGTCACCTCACTGGTTTCCTCTGCAGGAGAAATCGACCTGCAAAACCCTGGACTTTTGGACTTTCCCTCTTTAGTTCTTTAAACAAATTGTTCTGCAGTTAGTGGGGCTGATTCGGGACAAGATTAATGAAGAATAATGAGTAAGGCTATGAGTCGGTCACGGATTCTCTGATTTTACAAGATCTCCGGGACTTCAGCCCCGGGCTGCGGGACTCGAGCGTCCATGTTTTGTGGTTTATTGCCCACGTCCTGTCTGTGACTGTTAATGAAAATACCCGTGACAAAATCTTTGCCTCAGTAATGAGACCGGAGGAGCAATGGGCCTTGATTCCAATGCTGAGAACAGTCGCCTTCTCAACCTCTTTGGAAATATAACCTTTATCTAAGATCAGGCCAAACCTATATGAAGTTTGGACTCATCTGATTTTCTGTTGGTCCAAGAAAATAACTGATAAATAAGGAAAACAGGTTCAAAGGGCCATTCTATCTTATAATAATTGCCAGGAAATTATTTTAACTAATGTAGGAATTAGGGCCGACCTCGGTCCATAATCTAGCTAAATACATCTCATATAGATGTTATGTCAAGATTGGATTTAAGGAAAACGTTAATAGGGAAGGTTGAAAAACAACTTCTACTATGACTAATTCTTTACCTCTTGTAACTCAGTACACATTTGAAGTGCCTCCACTGGAATAAATGACTTTACTTTTGATTGGCATCAGCACAAAGTAACTGACGTCAGAATCTATCCCTATGTTTTTAGGCACTTGTAGATTACTCGAAGGTGAATAGTAAGGAAAGTCGGAGTAGAACCAGTTCAGTCATTTCTGAGCCATTCACCAAGCAGAGTGAACTCTCAGGGCCTGTTTGACCCATCCCTGAGCTTAGATGATCACCTTGCTGGTAAACTCATCCAGCTCATCCCACACAATGACTTGGCCACAATGATCCCTTTATTTGTCACTGCCAGACTTGACTAAATCTCGGTGGGCCATATTCGCATTTACACTGAGGGCCCTTTACACTTGACCTCGCACATTTTAATTAGCTAGGAGTCCTGTTAAGATAGTGGAGGCAATGCAAACGAAGAACAATTAAAATGGGCTTGAGATAGGGGAGCGGTTAAGACCTAGATCACTTCAACTTGTTTAAGCCATGAATAAAGGGTGGAAAGAAGGCACGAGGAAAGCTCACAAATATTTAAAGGATGTAAACCACAAAGAGGAAAAGAAATGCATCAAGATGACATGCAGCAGTACCGTGTTGCCAGCTCCCATGCATTTATCATGAGCCTCACAATTTTTGGTGTGTGTTTGTAAAGCCCCAGCTCCCGGAAGCACGTGATTAAGAGAGAACTGCACTTCCTCCAGCCCTTGTAGTTTTAGAGAAAAGCTTGAAAAATGTGACTTAAATACACCTAAAAGCTTAGAAACCAAATGGGCAAACATAAAGCAACCCAATTGCATCATTTTTTAAAGATCTCATGATTTTAAAGCCAATCTCATGATTTCCTAAGGCCTAACTCATGATTTTGGATGCTTAGGAAGAAAAGGATGATATTAAAAGAGGGCAATTTAGGCTGAATCTCAGGGAAGCCCTTCGTGATGGTGGAATGGATCAAAGTGGGGAGTTGGCTCTCCAGGGCAGAACGACGGAGCCTGAGTGCTAAAAATAGCAAAATCCAGACTGAGCCAAAAATGGATGACGGTTAGATAAAAAACACACCTTAGATAATTACATTTCCTTGTGCCGCCCTGACTGCTGAGCAAAGGTAACAGCCAAGCACCAGGTCACATACAAACCCAAGCTAGGGATTCAGGAAACTAGTTATAAAAATCCATTACTACAGGGATTAATTTGGAGACTCCTAATGAGTCACAGAAAAAGGCTCCCTGCAAAACAAAGCACCGTAGACTATGTCTACACCGCCGGCGGCACCGCGGGCAGGGCAGGATCGATTTTGCGGGTTCAATTTTTTCCGAAAAAGGAAGGGACTCTAATGACTGTGGTACTTAGAAGAGGGGTGCGCTGTACCTCATTGCCCAAACAATGAATCCTGTGCACAACTGGTCCGCCCTGATTTTGCTGTATCTATCGCCGGGTGGTTTGACTGAGACTGACAAATAATGAGGTACAAACAAGAAACAGGATTTATTTAGGGATGGTTACAACACATGGGAAGGGACAGGAAAACAATAGGATCCCACAACTCCCAAAGACACTGCCCCTACTAAAATAATAGAACCTGGGTATGAAACGCTGGAGTCAAGATCAAGTGCGGGGGAGAACCCCAGGCCCACCACCGGAACACACCCCCTTGGAGTCGGAATCCCCCAGTCTGGGATGTTATTTACAGCTTCTCTTCTCTCCCTCCTGGGAGTGTTGGTCACGATTTGTGGGCACTGGAACTGGATCCCTGCAGGTAAGTCTCTTTACTCCTCCTCTTCTGTTCTGGTGGTGAAGGTATCCTCGTCTGCTTCTCGGCCTGGAACTCGTCTGCTTCTCAGTCTGGAACTTGTCTGCTTGATCCGTCGCCGTGCAAATAAACAGTCCCCAGCCACGCTACCGCTGGAATGGGCAGCCCCTAACTATGGGACTCGCTGCTTTATATA
The DNA here is from genome assembly GCF_026122565.2 of Emydura macquarii macquarii. Taxonomy (NCBI): domain Eukaryota; kingdom Metazoa; phylum Chordata; order Testudines; family Chelidae; genus Emydura; species Emydura macquarii. The sequence goes on along the minus strand of NW_027133487.1, from coordinate 58,286 downwards.
AGTTCCCAGGGTCTGATCTTACCCAATCAGAATACTGGGATTTTCCCACCTTGTTCCGCCTTTTGCACACGGCATTATTTAGGCTTCCCGTCTTCCCCTGTTTCTTTCTTTTTTTTTTTTTTTTTTTTGAGGCTATGTACATTTATTAAATAAGAGTGGTAGCACTGTAAAGGCGTTGACATTTCCCCACTACATTTACAGACCTCCCATTTCATCAGGCAAGCCAGAAGGGGAGCTCTGGCCCTGAAGCTTGGGTAACATCGTGGGAGTCCCCAGCCTGTGGGTTCGGCTGCTTTGGATGCAGTGGAAGTGCTTTGGATAGTCTCTCCGCAGCATTTCCTTTCAGGGCACTACAAGCCCTGAAGCTCCAGGTCCTCCGCTTCTGGCAGGGCCTCGTTTTTACAACACACAAACTGGCTCCTGTCCTCCATGGGCGTTATTTCATCAAGGGAAGACACTACCGTGTCAGGTTCCTTCAGCTCCTCTGGGTAGCGGGATATGGCCCGCCCTATCCGCAGGGGGCTAAGAATTTCCAGTTTTGTGTATCAGACAGTCCCTCCATTCTGGGCATTGGCACAACTTGTAACTTGACCAAGGAGACTAGCTGGCCGGTCAAGAACCTTAGCGTGGATTGGGGAGTTGCCACAACCTGCTCTCTCATGCCGGGGCAAGGAGTTCTGTGCCCCTGAAGCATTGGTACTCAGTTGCATCCCATGAGAGAGCTGACTTCAGCAGAAGGGTCCACAGGGACCGCTTGGGATGCTCTGTCTGTCTTTTTCAAAAAGTCAACAACTTTTCTCAGCTCCTGGATTACTGGGTAGAGTTCGCTGGCTAGCAACCTACCAAGCATCAGCACCTTGCTTGTCTGAGGCTCCAACATAATATGGATTCCAAGTCCAAAATGGAGTCCTTCTTCTACTTGCATATCCCATTAACATACGAGGAAGGGCTGTACAGAACTAAAACTAACGGGCGTCCTGTAACACCTTAAAGACTAATACATTTTTGCGGGCATAAGCTTTCGTGGGCTGCAACCCACTTCGTCAGATGCATCAGTTATAGGCGCCATGACGACCTGGCGCCCAGGGTTTGTCGAGCCCTGTGTTAGGCATCTATTCACTGGTGACTTTTGCGGCGTGTTATTTTCCAGTGAGAAAGTGTGGGTTCTGTTTGGATTGATATTCCCCATAAGCAAACTTAACTGGCTTTTAACTAAGTTTTTTATTTGTGAGCATTTCCTTGGTTTTCTTTAAACGTCTTTATGTCAAGGGTAAGTGGAAAAGGAGGCACAGGCTCTCCTAGCACCCTCTACATCACAGATTGGTACACGTGTATCTAGGATAGTGATTCTGAAATGGAAATAACGCTAGCAATGAAAGGTTAACTCAATGGTTTTATTTTATAATAGTGCACTGAAGAGAAGAAAGTTTTCAATAATTTTCTAAGAGGTGAAAATCTCTAGTAGAAGTTTGAGCCTCTAACGGGGCTAGATTCTCTTTTACCCCAAGGCCGCTTGATGCCCTCTGGCAGTTTATAGAGGCGTTAAAGCGTGTTTTGCTATTGACTTCAGTGGGGCCAGCATTTCACCTGCCAGCCCATTGCACCTAAACAAAAGGGTATTTTGATGGCGAGATCTCTGAAATGTGGCATTTTATTGTTAGTTGAGTGGAAACCGTCCCTTCTCAAGAGAAGGACTAAAAATATGTAAGAGAAAGAAAGGATTTGTAGTTCAAGGGAGAGGGATTGTTGCTGTGTGTGTGTAACCCGTCTGCCAGACCGAGTCGGCAGCAGCAAGGGCCGGGTTCTATATCTAGGGGTCCCTCTCAATGATACACACCAAACTGGCTCGAGCCTCCACCCAGTCACCTGGGAAATCACACACTATCCCCTGGGCGCCCCCCAAAGGGCAATACTGCCCCTCTGGCAAGCACAGAGTCTGAGTGTAGAAAGAACCTTTTAATAGCAAAAGAGAGGTAACACAGCACTGGTTTGGGAAAACAGTGCAAACAGAGTTCATGAACTCAATGAGATAAACCCATCCCAGAGTACGGGGCGTGTCCTTCACCTCCCCCTTCCTTCTTGCCCCTGTACTGACCGGCATGGTTGCAATGTCCACCTCTTGGGTGTGGCTCCATCCCCTCTGCTGCTCCTGTCCGACACAGGCTTGACCAGGCCCCCTCTGCTGCTGTCTCCTACCGCCTTCGGGCCTCGCTGAGTCCCTGACAGCTGGCTCCGACCGCGCCTGCCTCCCGCCGACTGCACTGGGTTGGCACCGACTGTGCTGGCCTCTCTGCTGACCTGCCCAGGCTGGCACTGACCATGCTGGCCTCCCCCCAGAGTTAGCTGGTGCTCCCTCAGCTCTTTTATTTTGTCAGGCAAGGTTTCCCAGATCCTCTACGGGTTCACCTCTGTGTGATTTCAGCTCTTAATGATTTCAGCTCATGGGTAAACCTTCTGCTGACACACAGCCAATGTCCCTGCTTTCAAGGAACAAAAGACTCCAAGAGGAATCATTAATTCTGCCTTTTAACAATGGGAGGAAACAGTCACTCCATGCCTTGGGGCAGCCTCTTGCCAGGGCCAGTGCAATCCCAAGAGGGGACTTCTGCCCCTCTCTCTTTATTAGGCTGAAACATCTTGTGGGGCTCTGGTTAGTTTTGGGTGAAGTGTTCTATCATAACAGACTAAGCACAGTTCTGCTGACATCTGTTCATACACTTCAAGGACAACATTTCGTTACCCCAGCAGTTAACACAGAAGTGGTTTGTAGCCCAAACCCAGCCCTGCTAACCATTTCCTGTTATGCTCCGCACCTAGGTGAATTATGCTAAATACTCACTTGTACTCACGCAGATACAAAGCCCATGCAAATAAAGTGCCCCCCTTTACTCAGACACTCAGACCTTGCTTACACATGTGATTTGTGAAGGTGATGCATGCTGTTGTTTTTGTTCAAAAATGGGGACAAAATTTGGAAAGACGCAGCTTGCAAAACTCCTGCAAAGTGATTTCGTGTTCCAGGAACACTTGCAAAATACACACAAACTCCGGCCCCTCCTGTGTTTTAAAGCCAGTTCCTGTTTCAGTGCCAGAGAGGTTCTAAGGTGCTGACAAATGCAAAATCCTACTGAAACTTTAATTATGGCGTCGTACACAGGCTTGTCTACACTGGAAAAGGTTGTGTGAGCTGAGCTGGCTGCCCGTGACTGAGAGGTCAGTGTAGACAAGGACTAGCCAGGTTCAGCATTGTGTCAGCCGGTTGTTGTTGCCCTCTGGTCAGTCAGTTAGGGCGGGTTGTCAATCAGTTAGGGCGGGTTGTCAGTCAGTTAGGGTCTACGTGCTGGTGTGAGTTCCCCTCTGGATGCCGTCTCAGTTTCTACAGCTAGCTGAATTGATAGACCTCATTAAGCATGACCCATAAATTGCTACAGACTCAGATCAGTGGCGAAGGGGCTCCACCACGTTTATTGCAAGCGAATCACGGTTCTAGAGCCCCCTACGAGCTACAGGCACGCTAGGCCATGTATGCTCATCACAATGGACTGGCTCAGTTAACGGCGGGACTTTCCGTTATCCCCTCGGTTGGACCCAGGTGTGCCTGCTAGGATCCCCTTCCTATACCCTGATACAAACAGTTACACAAAACCTCTTTGATGTCATCGATACTGGCTATTGTGCCTGGCCTCCAAATCATGCATAATATCTTCATCCATCCTCTTGTCTCTTTTACCTTGACATGCGGGTGTTTCTGTCCTGTCTCTCATGATTGTGTTTATGTACCACTATATCTTGGGAGAGCCTGTATTGCCTCCCTGTATTGTATTTCTGTTCGGGGAGCATTGGCATGGTCTCCCAGGATTGTGTTTCTTCAATCACCATGTATCGGGGGAGTTAGGACTTTTAGTGCTTTAACAAAACTGTGTTCCTGTCACTGCTCCTTAGGAACGCCAGTGCATTAACAATGCTGGGTTTCTGCCAAGTGCCTGTATCAGTCAGTGACCTTGGAAGCAGGCAAGCAGCTGCTGTTTCCTAAAGCCAGACTTTGGTTCAGGCCTCAGCTCTTGCATCTAGGCCCGTTATATAGGCCTCATGTCTCAGGTTCTCACTTTGTACCACACCACCGGCATTGTGGCAGCTAACGCGACTCCTCTCTGTTGTGTTTAATCATGACAAATGTTCCTACTACAGACAGTGCCTCTGCAATCAGGGTGCTGCGTGCCTGGCAGCCCAGACTTTTGCCAGAATCAAAGAGATGTATGTGAAATCCCCGTCCCAAATTCCAAGAGTTGCCATCAATTGTGGAGGGCTTCCTTTTGGTCTTGGAGGCGGCACGTATGGTGGCTGGGGTGTCCCCAGAGACACTTCCCTCACTGCACGGGCAAAGTCCTCTGACGTGAACTTTGCTTTGTGAAAACCCATTGCCTGATACTTTCATTTGCATGGCACGAAAAGATCCAGAGGTAAGAAGAGAGAGAGGTGGGAACACACAGAGGTTTTTTCTATTTCTTTAACATTTTGCTATTTTGCTTCCGACTTCACTGGAAAGGTTGATGATGAGCAGATACTCCACCCATCGATATTAACAACAAGGGGAAGGAATGCAAGGCAAAATAGGGAAAGAACAGGTTAAAGAATATTTCGCTAAGTTAGATGCACTCATGTCAGCAGGGCCTGATGAAATCCATCCTAGGATACTTAAAGAACTAGCTTTCGCCATCTCGAGACCTTTAGCAATGGTCTGAGAACTCCTGGAGGATGGGTGAAGTCCCTGAAGGCTGGCGAAGGGCAGACTTAACACCTATCTTCAAAAAGAGGAACAAAGAGGACCCAGACACCACAACACCGTTTGGACCAGGGATCATCTTTCCATCCTGTGTACTGTTCTCAGCACAGTTCACCGATTCATTAACGGATGATAAGGTCCAAAGGGACCACTGTGAAAGAGAAGGTGAAGGGGTGACTTGATCCCGGTCTATATGCACCTGCTCAGGGAATAAATACTTGGTAATGGGTTTTTCCACCAAAACATGACACGATTCAATGGCTGGAAGTTGAAGGGAGACAAACATAGACTGGAATTAAGGTTCAGTCTTTTAACAATGAGGGGAAGTCATCGTAGGAATGCTTTACAAAGGCTTGTAGAAGCTTGTTCATCCCTGGCAATTTTTAAATCAAGCTCTGATGTTCTTTTAAAGATCTGCTCTCATTCAAACAGAAATGAGTTCGGAGACGTCTGGCCTGTGCTTATAACTGTAGCTGTGCTAGAACTTTAGCAACAAAACCATCCAATCTTGATTTCACAAATTGCCACTGATGGGAGCCTGATTGCAGCTTCTAGGTGATGCCTCAGCGTCATTATCGTGTAATAAATAAATAGTAAATGCAAAATAGGAACAATCACTGGGTAACTAATGTTGGCTGCATTCCCTGATTGCTCTGCGTTGATCATAGCTGCGTGCAGAGCAAGATTCTGCCCTCTGGTGTAAGGCGGGAGAACTCTGCTGACGGCAATGGAGTTACAATGGAGTTACACTGGGCTGGTGCAGTCTGACTCCACTGATTTACAATAGAATTTCTCCTGATTCTTTTTGGTTCTTGCTTCCTGTAACAGAAACCTGAGCAGACTCTCTCTGTAGCAGAAGATACAACGAGTCGGAGACGGTGGCACATATCCGCCTCTGTGAATTTTCTGCAGTGTTAACTCTGAACAAATGTTCACACCCATTTCTCCTTCCAGAACAAACAGGAAGCCCAAGCTCAGCAAACAGTAACACTTTCACAGCTAGAGGTGCCCAAACAGGTCTGCTAAGCCACCCACCCACACCCCTCAGCTCTGTGTCTCCTAGTGCTGCCCTGGTTCATTGCACTGACTGCAAGGGGACAATGCCCCCTACTGAGTCACCCACCCCACATCCTGGAGCCCTCTTGAATTTTCTGGCGTCTCATCCAAGCGCTGAGTACTGCTTGTCCTGAGTGTCTGAGATCAAAGCTGCTGTCTGCCACGGGAACCCTTCGGAACATCTCGGCAGCAGTTTTACAGGGATGAAACAGAGCGGAAGCGTTTAGGTTTGTTTTTAAACCGATTTAATTGATTGAGCGTAAACTCTTGTGTGGACCCTCCTATTCTTAAAGCCTTTAAGAAGCATTTGAACTCAGTCAGCTGAAGTCGAAGGCGTGTAACTTCTGTGTGTAGACAAGGCCTTGAGATTTTTGTGAGGTTCGTGCCCAGAATCCATAAAACGCCAGCCACAAACATGAGAGCTTCATCGTTCTGTGGCATTCAGGACGCACGTCCCAGCTCTGTGCCTCCTTTAGAGAAAGGGTCTGGCTGCCCAGCGCTGCTGCTTGAATTTTTCTCCGTGCTGTTTCAATAAACCGTTGCCTGTTTACTTTCACTTTCCCTGTTACTCAGAGGTTGCACTCCTAGGGGGAGAGATGGGGAGGGCGACGGGGGAACGACCAGGGATTATTCCATTTGTTCAAGCACACCGAGAAGACCGGGAGGGCTGATGTTTTTGGGTGGAAGGTAAGAGATTCCCCTCCCCTCCCCGTGGGACTTATGTGTTGCAGGGTTTGTCTTCAAAATACTTTTCTAGGCCTGCTGAATGGCAGATCGAAAATGGCTGCTGTACACTGAACTGCGTGTTAATGGCTCTACAGACCCGATCTCTGCTGGTTTAACGGAGTCAGGGCTGTAACAGCTCCCCTGGCCCCTGGATTTAGTCAGGGGGACCCCAAACGCTGTGGGATGACGATGCACAGCAGCGTGGAGATGGGGGGTGGCTTTTGTGGCTGGGAGGGGCAGAGCCCTGAATTCCCAGCGTGGATCTAAACAGCCAAATGAAGATGTGATTGCAGCGGGGTGGCACTGACACCTGCCTTTGGCTGTTTAGACGGATCTCCAGTCCGAATTACAGCTCAGCACACGTGTACCTGACAGTGGCGTGCCATGGGTCTTGGGCTCCCGGGGGCCAATACTTACCTTTGTGCCCCCCAACCCCCCGTCGGCAGCAGCGCCCCACAGAGGTGGGGTATGTGGGCTCATTTCCCGCTGTCCTCCTCTCCTCCCCCACTGTGCGGATGGCAGTGTGGATGGGTGTGGGAGTGATGGACAGATGCCCCCGGGCAACCTGGTGGCAGGGGTGGAGAGGGGAGCGGACAGACTCTGGTCCCCACAACTCCCTCGTTACGCCCAGTGTGGGACCAAAGGGACCAGGAGGACGCTTGCTCCCCCTGCAACGGGAGCCCTCGGCCACCAGCAGCCTGAGCTGGGGTTGGCGCTGCCACCGGGCATCTCAAGAGCCCCGCAGCCCCTGGCCGCCTGCGACAGCGGGAGACGGCTCCTCCGATAGCAAAGTCCCTGTAGCAAAATGCAAATCTGGACTGGCCTGGCAGCTTGTGTCCTCATTGATCCTGGGGCAAAATAAGTGTAGAAAGTGCCAGCGGGTAAGAATAGTAGCGCTGGATTCTCAGAGGACGCTTTACACCGGGTTGGTACTATAAAGGGGCCTTAAAATGGGAGTAAATGTAATTCACATTTGCTTTCAGACCCCTTACACTGCTAGGGTGGGGTAAAGGGGCGTTAATGTAAAGGAGAAACAGGCCCATCAAATGGAGTAAATTTGTTCTAAACCAGCCCATGGGATTTAATGGAGAATTTTATCCCCACTTACAACAAACAAACGAACCAACCCACCCTGCAGAGCGAAGCTCAGGGCTTGTCGACACGGCACCGATGAAGTTGTGCTGCTTTGTGCTTCAGTGAAGACGCTGCCTGCATTAATAGTTAATCCATCTCCCCGAGGGGTCGTAGCTGTGTTGGCAGGAGCCCGACTTAGCGCTGTCTACACCAGGGCTTCGGTCGGTCTAAGAGCGTCGGCTGGGGGCTGGTTTTTCACACCCTTGAGTGATGGAATTTTACCGATGTGAGTTTCTAGTGTAGACCTGGTCTCAGTCTCTATTCGTGTTTGTAGAGACATTTCGATAGGACCCTGTTAAGTGCCTGCAGAGCCCTGCTGGGCTGAGCTGAGCGCCAGGTTGTCAGCGTTGGAGCGGCCGTTCCGGGCAGGATCCAGCCATTCAGAGCATGTTGCTCCTTCTCTTGCAGATGTCAGACAGCCTGCAGCACAATGCAAACCGGCCCCGCTCTGGCACTTCACTCACTCGCTCTGTGGACCCTCTACAGTAAGTACCAATTCAGTACAGTCCTGACTGGAACGATGCAGGCTTGGCCCCTTGAGGTCCATGCACGCCTGGTTCCTTTGATCATAGAATCATAGAATCATAGAATATTAGAGTTGGAAGGGACCTCAGGAGGTATCCAGTCCAACCCCCTGCTCAAAGCAGGACTAACCTCAGCTATATCATCCCAGCCAGGGCTTTGTCAAGCCGCAGCTTAAAAACCTCTAAGGATGGAGATTCCACCACCTCCCTAGGTAACCCATTCCAGTGCTTCACCACCCGCCTAGTAAAAAACTTTTTCCTAATGTCCAACCTAGACCTCCCGCCCTGCAACTTGGGACCGTTGCTCCTTGTTCTGTCATCTGCCACCACCGAGAACAGCCTAGCCCCATCCTCCCTGGAACCCCCTTTCAGGTAGTTAAAGGCTGCTATCAAATCCCCCTCAATCTTCTCTTTTGCAGACTAAACAAGCCCAGTTCCCTCAGCCTCTCCTCATAAGTCCTGTGCTCCAGCCCCCTAATCATTTTTGTTGCCCTCCGCTGGACTCTCTCCAACTTGTCCACATCCTTTTTGTAGTGGGGGGCCCAAAACTGGACACAATATTCTAAATGCGGCCTCACCAATGCCAAATAGAGGGGAATAATCACTTCCCGTGACCTGCTAGCAATGCCCCTCCTAATGCAGCCCAATGTGCCATTGGCCTTCTTGCCAACCAGGGCACACTGCTGACTCATATCCAGCTTTTTATCCACTGTTACCCCCAGGTCCCATGGAGGGGTGCAGACCCAGATTTCTGCACATCACAATCACAGCCCTCCACCATTCAGTACAGCTACGCCTCACCCTTTGACGGCAGCTGGTGTGCATGCCGATCATTCATTCCCAGTGGCTCTTGCCATGCAGCTCCAGGGGGCAGAGTTAAGGTTATGTGGGTGTTAACCTTAACTCAGTATTTTCTGGTTTTCAGAAGCCTGAGTTTTGCTGAACTCGACCTTCTGGAAAAGCAGGAGCTATCACTGGGCATCCTGAACCCTGCATTAACAAAATGTTTTGCCATTTATCCTGTCTGGATTTGCAGATATTTTACTTCTGGCCTGGAGCTGTGAATGTTTTAATTCCCCTGCTCCTGTGCTCCCCTCCTTCCAAAATTTGAAGTGTGATTTTGGTCTTTGTAACACACTGCCCTTCTCACTTTCTGAGAGAAGCATTAATGCCAGTGTTCGAGGCACTGGGGAGACCTCATCTGGAAAACCTTGTCCAATTCTGGTCACCCATCTTCAAGGAAGGTGAATCCAGACTGGGCCAGGTACAGAGAAGGGCTGCTAGGATGATCAGGGGAACGGAGAACCGGTCTTATGAGAAGAGACTGGAAAATCTTGGCTGGTTTAGACTAGCAAAATGCAGTCCGAGAAATGAACTTCCCTGGCCTGTGTTGCGCAGATGGTAATAATGGTCCATTCTGGCTTTAACTTCTGTGGTTCCAGTTCTCGGTTCCACGGAAGCCCCTTTGCCCCACACTGGCCATGTAATTTTCATCCACTTTCAGATCTCTTTCTGCAGTCAGCGTGGCATGACACTGCTTTGGTGTCAATGGGAACCGATGTCTGGGCGGGGAGAGACTGGATCTGACAGTGGAAGGTTGTATGTTGATGGCCTGCCCCTAGAGAAGGGAGATGAAAACATCTAATCCGCTTGCTGGAAGATTGTGACATAAAACTGTAATGCCAACCCTTGCTTTTCTTCAAGGGGTCATTGCAGCACGGTCACCCGTCACAGCGCAGTGCGGGGAGGACGTTATCCTGGGCTGCACCTTCCCCATGCTTGGGTTGACAACAAGTCAACAAGTGAACGTCACCTGGAAGATGCAAAGAGCCGACGGAGCAGATCTGCTGGTCCACAGCTACTGTTTTGGAACGGAGAAACAAGCTCAGGCTTACGAGGGGCGGACGCAGCTGAATCCAGAGGGAGTCTCCAAAGGGGACGCGTCCCTGAGGCTGAGGGATGTTCACATTCAGGACGAGGGGTCGTATAGATGCTACGTCAACTCGGAGCGGGGCAGGTGGTCTGAGGAGACATCGCTGACAGTGCTGAGTATGACGTCTCCTACAATAGGCTTTCCCGGCCTCTGAGGCTGCAGTGGGTTGAAATGATGCTGGCGAAACATTTGCTGGGCAGAAAATAGCTTTTTGAACTCATTGGAAATTTTCACCCCCTCAAAAAATTACCCTATTTTGTTGAAATCATTCAGGTTTCTGGTCAACTCCGCCCCCCCAAACTGAAAAGCGTTCTCCTCATTGCAAAACCTGCGCATAAATCTCTCCTGCTGCAGCAAAATGTAATAGTTACAGATGCCTAACTTGCCATCTGTGGTATTGCTCTGCCCCCCCCAGCCCCCCCACACCTTAGTATCTCAGCACCTCGCAGGCTGTATTTGTTACCAGGGATTTCCCATTTCAGGCATCTAACAGTGCAGAGTTGCAGACAGTGGGATTCTCACAAACTGCCATGCAGGTTAGATGCCTAATTCCCATTGAAGTCAAGGAAATTAGGCACCCAGTGGGAGTCTCAAAAGTACCTCTCTGCATGTGTGGGCGCCTGAATCCCTTTGGAAATCTGGCCCACAGAGATTAAGAGCAAAATTCTCAAAAGTAAAAAATGACGTAAGTATTTAAGGGTGTGTCTACACTGCACACTTAACCCAGGCTCTGACTCAGGTTTGAGCCAAGCCTTCCTTCCATCCACACACATATCAGCCTGACTCAAGTCAATGACCCAGGTTCTAGAACCTTGCTAAGGGGGTGGGTCAGAGCCCACGTCCTGCTGTGTCTCAGGTCCAAGCCCTGTCATTCGGCAGTGTGGATGCAGCGTAAGCAGCAAACCTGAGTCAGGAGGTCTGCGTAGTGCAGCATAGACGTGTTAGCATGGCCGTGAGACCTGGGTCCAGCAGTCATACACCTGAGTTTACAGTGCAATGATGTCAAGCATGGGCTTGGGACATGAGTCCATGAACCAGGCCCCACACACCGGCGTGTGCAGGTAGGCAAAGCCTAACTCTCACTGACTTTCAATGAAAATTGGCACCTAAGCAGAGTAGGATAACATTTTTCGACCAAAACTTTTTATTAGCGCAAAATGCAGATTCAACGACTCTAAAACATTTCATGGCGATTTTGCCAAGCCACAAACAAACCCAAGTCTTCTCTTGACATTTCCAAAATGACTTCGTTCTGAAATTTCCTTTCCTTTTAGTTTAAAATATGCTAACGATTGAAACAAAAAATTTTAAAAAACATTCCATTTTCCGCTGGACACAAAATGAGTTCATTGTTTTCCCAGCCTTTCCTAACTCCCAGGGAACTGAACAATCCATTTTCCACCCAGCTCTGCTCGCAAACGCTTCCTCTTTTGAAAATGGAACTTGGGGTAAAATGTTCAAAGGAACCTCAGGGATCCCCCGAGATCACAGCCTCAGGAACCAAACTGGAGTGGCTTGAGCATAAGGGTAGTTTACTAACCACTAAACCAGCTATCCTCCTGCACTGTTTTAATGCATCCATTGCATGGATACCAAAGCCTTTCAGATGTCCTCTATCCCCAGCACCAGTGCTAACTGCCGGCTTCCCTTCTGCTAATCCATTCAGGTTTTGCAGTTACAAATTTGGGGGAGGAATGGAAAACGGGTGCAGGCTTTTTCCCCAAGGAAACATCAACAGGGAAGCATTGTGCTGTGATTACTTTTAAGACTACGGCACATGCCAGTGGTTGGGGTCTGAAAAATTCAACAAAAAATATTGATCTCTCTCTTTAAGGGGCAAGAAAACAAGAGTCGCCCATTGTAGTTCAGCCAGGGCAGGATGTCACACTCAGCTGCTTCTTCGAACCCGGGTTTAACCTCCGGCTGTTGAACATCACCTGGAAGAAGGAAACAGCAGAGGGATGGGATCTCCCAGTTCACACGTACTATAATGGGGGGGGACCAGATGCTGAGACAGAACGAGGCTTACCGGGGCCGGACCCAGCTATTTCCAGAGAGATTCCATGAGGGAGACGCCTCCCTGAGACTCCAGGACGTCCGTCTGGAGGACGATGGGTTCTACACCTGCCACGTCAAGCCCGAACTGGGGCGGTTTTCCGTGCGGATGAGAGTTACCGTGGAGACGGGTAGGGCTCCTCTTACAGGGCGCGGCGCAAGTCCCAGGGGCTGGGCGGCTGGGCCGCGATGGTCTGCTCCCACGCGGCGGGGAGGGAGCTGGCCAACTCAGCGAGATGTTGTGCAGGGGCCCATGCGACCACCAGCGAGGCGGGAGGTGACGTTTGGTGGTGACAAATGCGAAGGGGAGCGGGGTCTGTGGGAGGGAAAGTGTCCATGAGACAGTTCCCTGGGACATTTCTAGCCCCTCTCCACTGCCCCAGGGGAGTTTCCCGTCTCTCACGCTGCGTTCTGGGAAGCATCCCGTTGGTTTCTTTTCTGTGTTACAGAGGCTGAGCTCGTCCAGAGCCCATCGACACTGTGCGTTCTGTGGTGGATTGATTTGGGCGTGTTACTGGCGATATTGGCATTTGCTGTCCTTAGAATGTATTCCCCTTCCTTGCGGAGACGGTGGCTGAAGAAAGGGTCGCCTCAAAGTGGGTCACAGCCGCCTGTCTTCAAGGTGTCCGACCATAAAGACGACGAAGAGGAGAGCGGTCCTCTGCTCCACGCATCGTCATCGACCTCCGTGGAGTCAGCAGTGGCCATCCCAGCCCAGAGTCCACCTGCACATTGCCCCGAGGTACGGCTCCAGACATTTTGCTTCCCTTATTCGTTTGTGCGTGTGTCTGAGGCCTTCAGATTAGCGGGTGGAGGCTGGGTCGCTAGGTCTTTCTCTCTGGGTTTCACAAGGCCATGCTGCTCGTTTGAAATGATGCCTTTGTCTGGCAAACGTGGGTCTCTGGAAAGGGAAAAAAAATCAGGGTTGCATTTTTGAAAACTCTAGTGTTTTCTTTCTTTTGTCGCATCTCAAAGCCTCTTGGTGTAGACACTTCACATTTGCTTTATTTAAGGGCTTGTCTACACACAAAAGTTAATCCAGAATAGGGTAAAGTGCAAATTTAACGCAGAGTAACTATTCCAGAATAACTCCCTGAGGGATGTTCTTATTCCAGAATGATGGTGCTTTTTTCTTTTGTCCAAAGTGGATTAAGGGCTTGCCTACCCCGGGAATGATTTCTGATGGACTGTTCCTGGTTAACTCCACGTGTTCTGGACAAAGAGTGTCTTCTTCTGAGTTATCTTAATACACTTCCAAAGCATCTACACAGGGAGTTAATCCAGACAAGCTAGGGTGCTTTAAATTCACATTCTCCCTATTCTGGATTAATTGTCATGTGTAGACAAGCTCTAGGAGTCCTTGTTGAGGTCTCATTCGCAGGACTGGTTTGGAGGAGACTAGGGGTGAGTTGGGAGCTAGACTCAAATGAAGTTTGAAGACAATTGATCCAATACCTTTCAAGTGACAGAGGTCTAAAATCAGTGGGGCAGACCGTCAGCTGTCTGAGCTCGTGACTGGTGCAAACAGGAAGAGGAAGGGAACATTCTGGACTGCCTGGACGTGAAAAGGGCTCCCAGAGCAGCCTAGTGGCTGCTCTAAATTATGCCATCTGCAACAGTTCCACAGGGACAGCTCCATCAGCTTAGGTTCAGTTTGAGTCCAGTGTACTCTGACCTGACCTCTTCCAACTGCCAATATACCCCATCTCAGACCACTCTGCTGATGTGAGTGAAGTAGAGCCAGTCAGTCAGGCCAGCTTTACACAACCCTTGTACAAGAAGACAGCCAACACCCTCCCATCTCCCCACTGGCTACCTTTTTAGGGCAGATTTCCAGCCAGGACAGAAGTTGAGGACCTGACCCTGAAAGTTCTCATCAAAGGTGCCCCAGCTCACAAATAGGAGCAAAATTTTCCTACTGCACTTGCAAACTGCTCTGTAAACTGATTCTGCAACCTGTGCAACCAGCTCACAGACACGTGACTCAGAACGTTTCTGCTCATACTTAACTCACACTTACTGAAGCCAGAAAAATCAAACCTGACTTGTTTGGTAGATCTCGGGTGATCTAAAGATTAAGCCAAATCTGAAGACAATTGAACCAGCTGGTCTAAAGTTGTGAAGGTGTACCTTTGGTATGTCTTCTCCAAAAGTGCCCTTGGTCCAAAAACTGGTAGGGCTTTTCAGATTCCAGTTGTGCATCTGGATGCATGCTCAGAAGGGATCCTCTGCAAATGCATCTCACACCTTCCTTGAAGAACGGGGGCAGGACGTATACCTCTATGATAGTGTTGTCACTTCTCATGGATCCTAGTGAGGGATCTTTGAAGGTGTGACATTCCCCCCCTGCAATCCAGACTGGTGTTTAGCTGTGTCACCCCAATTCTTCACTCCTGAGCCCCAATTTACCCCACTTCGCTGTGTGAACCACCCACTCATGGGTCAGCCCACGCCCAGCCTCCTGAGTGTAATCGGTCCCTCACCTAGTGAAGGAGTGCTTCTGGCCAGCTACTCGTGGGATAGACCCTCAGCAAACACCCCGAGTCCCAGCTGTAACTCCGGGAACTGCCGTCTTGCAGGTTCACTGCTGCACACTGCACCCTGCAAGCTCATTTACATTGTCCATCAGTTTGTCAAAGAAATTGCTCTGCACCAGTTCTGTCACTAAGTGAGGTCTCTGCACACACTCAATTCACATGCACTGTTTTAGATAAAATAAACAAATAAGTTTATTGACTACAGCAAGATTTTAAGTGAATCTAAGTCAGATTATTAATAAGTCAAGGAGTTCATCACAGTTAACTAAAAGATAACTCGCATCTTAACCTAAGATTAATACGTCAATCTGTATTCAGTTTACCACACAAGCTGGTTGCGATGCCTCTTGCAACCAGGCCCCCCTCCCTGTGGTAGATTCTCAGTCTTTGGTGTTGCTTAGAAGATGGATTCCAGGGGAGCCAGAGCCAAGAGACAAAGATGCCTCAGCTTTTAACAAGTTTCCCCAACAACCCTGGGGTCAGGTGGTCGGCCCTGTCCAGCAATGGGCGTGATTTCTTCCACTTGGCCAAAGTGCTCACAGGAGGTGCTTAGGCCCGTCCATTGATCCTGTATGCCTGCCTCTGCTGGGCGTGGAAACACAACTCTGTGTTTGTCTGCAGCTATTCAAACCATGTCAGACACACATTTGGGGATATGACACAGCAGAGTTTTGTACCTCTACATCTGTGTGACATTGCAGGGAACATGCTACAGTGACAATAACGTTCAGTGTGCCATGAGCATGCCAGAAATACCTTCCATGGCATGCTTTGCACCAGACAATGCGCAGTTACACTGTAAGGGTGAACATGAACGATACACCAATCACACCATAAGTGTGTACCTGGGGTACAGCGTGTCACAGAAGGTCTGAGGACTATGGGGGGTAGGGGAAGAAGGACAATGTCCTCGGTCCCCTTCTCACCAGCGCTTTGGTCGACTGAACTGCAGATTGTTGCAATTACTCTTTCAGCTGCCGTGATTCCCCTGGGAGCTGATTCCACTGTAAATGTTGCCTGCTAAGAATACCTGATCAATGTCTGGTGTGTTTATTTGTTTTCAGGGGCAGACCGCCAAAGATACGGGAGAACCAAGGGCTACTCCTGGAGTTCAAATAGTCCCTAAATTGATTTCTATAATGCAGAAGGCTTTGAAATACACCCAGTTAAATATCGCCGTTATGGGAGAGCTTGGCTGTGGGAAATCATCCTTCATTAACGCCATGCGGGGGCTGCCTGATGAAGATGAAGGTGCTGCTGCAGTCGGGGAGGAAGACACGATGATGGAGCCAAAAGCTTATCAGCATCCCAAGCACCCAAGAGTGACCTTCTGGAGGCTGCCAATAAGTTGGACACAAGATTTTCAGCCAAACTTAGATCCCTACGACTTCTTCGTCCTCATGGGTTTAGAAGGGTTCACGTCTAAGTGCGCTGAGCTGGCCCTGGAGATCAAGGAAGCTGGGAAGACGTGTTACCTTGTGCGCTCCAAGGTGGATGCAGATTTGGATGCTGCCAGACGTAGCCGGCCCTCCACCTATAATGAGGAGGAAATACTGCATGAGATCCGGAGATACTGCATCAACTGCCTGGAAGAGGAAGGGATGACCAACCCAAAGGTTTTCCTCCTCTCCGCATCTGAATTAGCCAAGTACGATTTTCACAACCTGGAAGAGACTGTGGAGAAAGACCTCCCAGGCGACAAGAAAGGGGCCTTCGTACTCGCCCTGCCCAACGTCTCTCCGCAAATCTTGCAAAAGAAAAAGGAAGCCCTGCAGAAGCAGATCTGGAAAATAGCTTTTGTGTCCTCTCTTATCAGCGTCATTCACATACCAGTTGTCTCCACCATTCTTGACATTACCATCCTGCTGACGTGCATGAGATATCACTGCCAGGTCTTCGGCCTGGATGATGACTCCTTCACGGCTCTGGCGAGGCAGTTTGGTAAACCAGCCAGAGAGCTGAAGGCCGTTCTGAAGCCCCCGCTGGCCAAGGAAATTAGCATTAATGTGGTCTTGCAGCTCCTGTCCTCGGTTGGGTGTGGTATATTGATAGGAGCTGTTTCGTTTCTGAGGCCTTTACGGGTGCTAGGATTCGTGGTGTCTGGAGGAACTGCCGCGGTAGGATTCGTGGTGGCTGGCGGAATTTCACTGGCTACCACATATGTCTTGCTGAAGAACTTTCTCAACCGTGCTGCTCAGGGTGCCCAAAGAACCCTACAGGACTTGCAAGCAAAGTCCAAATGACAGCAGCGAAAGCTAACGGCCTTAATGAGGCTGCTCAAACGAGGAAGGGTTTCCAGGACCAGCATTTACGGGCACCCACTTCACAAGCACCATGTACTTGTTCGGGTGTTCGTGGCCCTGTTCTGTGCCTTCCTTTTGAAGATCTCCTGGTCTGCTCCTTCACCTTCAGCCTGACGCTGCAACTGCAGAACTTGTAGACGAAAAGCATCGTAAACCCAGGGGACAGATTAAGAGTTAAATGACTGAATTTAGGTGTGTGAGAAAGATGCTGGCTCAGGGCCTGAGTCCCAGACACACAGACAGAGACAGTCCCTGCCCCAGCTGAGATCAGGTCCCCATTGCGCCGGGTGCTGCACGGACACACAGAGACAGTCCCTTCCCCAGCTGAGATCAGGGCCCCGTCGTTCCGGGTGCTGCACAGAGGCAGCCAGAGACAGTCCCTGCCCCTCAGAGTTTACAAATAGACAAAAGATGGGAGAGGAAATGCAGGCAAAGAGCGAGACTCCGCAGCGGGCCAGAAACACAACCTGAGTCTCCTTGCTGCACGGTGAGCGGGCTAACAGGCTGCCCTGCCTCTCTCATTCTTGTAGCGCCGCTTCCTCGTGCGTCACTCAGCAGCAGGCTCCGTGCTGCCTGGGGCAGGGGTGCTCCCGGCGGGCTGGGTTGCGCAGGCCCTGGCATCTCAGCTCAGCGCTACAAGAGAAAAGAAATTTGGTCCTTGCAGCTGAGACATCTGTGTGGTCGGCTGCTTTCCCTGCAGCCCTAGGAATGCATTCGCACAGCGGGGCAGAGCCCGGGGCGCGCAAATTTCTGCACCCCCGTGTTGTTCTCCTCTGTCCCAAACCCCCCTGCACTAACCTGGGGCCCTCGAGAAGAAAGTGGCTGATAGAAACACCATATGTATCGCTATTAGTGCTATAGGTTTCCTGGCTAGGAAACGGGTTTCAGTCCTGCAGTCACTGGTCAGTCTGTGTTACGTCTCCCTCTGCGTCCTGAGCCGGCCAGGCCCCGGCCCTGGGGCCAGATGGGAGCTGGCGCGCCCTAGAGGGGAAAGGCCCCATGCTCATTCCTCACCCCCCCCTCACCCCTCCTGAGCCAGCCATTCTCCAGCCGGCTAGGGTGACCAGACAGCAAGTGTGTAAAATCGGGACGGGGGTGGTGTGTATGTGTTGGGGGCAATAGACGTCTGTGTAAGACAAAGCCCCAAATATCAGAACTGTCCCTATAAAATTGGGACAGCTGATCACCCTAGAGCCAGTGCCCCCTAGAGGGGAAGGGCCCCGTGCCCTATTTCCCACCCCCCTGAGCCAGCCAGCCAGCCCCCGCCCCACCCAGGACCGGATGGGAGCTGGCGCCCCCTAGAGGGAAAGGGCCCCATGCCCCCTTCCCTGCCCCTGTGAGCCAGCTAGGCTGCTCCTAACTAGGTCATTTCAAGCACTAGCACTACCGAGTGGGTGATGGCTGGTGCTATTATCCCGTTACAATGTGATTTCTCAGCTCGCTCCCCGTGGGTCAGCCCGACTCTGCTACATTGCATCTGTTCTCCGGCCTGGGAGTTCTCCTCTCGGCAAACTTGTCTTACGCTTTACTAAACATGCGTGTTTTGGAGTTGAGAGTCTGTGTTTCCGACCCGCAGCAGGCGTAGAGGGACTTGGATTAATTCAGAGCTGCTGGACGGGTGGGCGTCGGATTGCCTGCCCAGACGTGCGTGGTGAGCAAAACATCGGAGGCCTTGTCTCCACTACAGAAGTTTGCCACTTCCCAGACTCTCAGTGACCTCTCACCTACAAAATTGCTTCCCCTGTTTATTAATGATGCTAACGAGGACCGTGCTTCATCTGGGCTGAATGTCAGCCGAGGGCTTGTCTATCTGGGGAAATAGCCCGGAACAGCTATTGCAGAAGAACCACCCTGCAGTAACATCCTGTGTGGACACTCTGCTTCCGCCCTCGGGGTGCGTCTATACTGCAGCTCATGGGTGTATCCGAGCAGGCTTTAATGGGATACTCTGTGGGCTCATACGGCGTGTGCCGCCGTGCCTCCGCTGCTCCGGGACCCGAGTAGCTAGACTAAAGCGTCAGCGGCAGTCACACCCCTTGCTTGCAGGACAGGCGCCCAGCGGTCAGTGGGGCTGTCCACTCTACCCAACGTCTCGGGTGCTGGTATTGGGCCCGGTGCACCGTGACTCGCAGGCAAGCAGTGCTTGAGCAGCCAGACCTGCAGCCTTGCCACCTGCTCCGTATTATCCGGGACGGCCCCTTACGTAAATGAAAAATTGCCTGGCCCACACTGAATCAGCACAAGCCGCTTTTTATCCCGTGTTTCGACCAGGCGTGCCCGGCGCGGCTCTCGGCTGGTGTTCCCCCTCTGTGGCCCAGCTCTCAGCTCCCCGGCTGTCACCTTGCTTGGGTGAGACCTGCGCCTCTCTCCCTCCTGAGCGGGGCTTTTCCAGGCTGCTCCGTTCCCTGCCTATGCTGTGAAGTCCCCCACAAGTCAGACTGCCTGAGTCCGGTCGAAAAGGGGACCTGGCAGTGGCCGATCTGCACAGCCGGTAACCACTGCCCACCTGCTGCGGCTAACAGAGAGCAGTGACTGGCTGTCCGCCCTCCCTTCCGCCCCGCTGTGCCCCGTTTCTCCGTCCCGGCCTCTCGCTCTGGGACCGACCCCCACTTCTGCTCTGAACACAGCATGCATCCCCCCACTGCCCATTACCGCCTCTCCCCCCACAACACGCACCCCCGCTGCTCGTTACCACCTACCCCATCACACACACACTCACACCGCTCCTGTGTGCTGCCAGCTAGTGGTCCCCCCAACTGCAGTGCCCCCTCTCTGCCAGTTAGTGCCCCCCACCCCCGATCAATGCCAGTCACTGCTCCCGCTGCACTCCCAGCACCCCCAGTGACACGTACAGCTCTCCCCCAAATCCTAGTGCCCCCCCACGCCAGTTACTGCCCCCACATCTTTGGGCAGCAGGGCAAGGTTACTGTTGCTGGCGCGTTATCAAGAAGGTGGATGAATCCATTTCTACTCACACAACGTTCTGAGCTGCTGAGTCTAGAGACGATGTTTTAAATGCTTGTTTTAAAATACACGACGTAAAACAACTCAAAATCGCTTGCCAGCTTGTCAAAGATCTATTTAGACACCGAACCAGACTTCACTTCTACAAAACAAACCTTACCGGGCATAACCTGCCAGAAGCCAGAACATCTGAACCCAATTTAAAGATTCAGAAACAGAAACCAGGTGATTCGGATGATGGAAAATGGGCCGGGTCCAAGCAGCAGCCTGCTGCATTTTATGGCAGAATTACACATACTGTCAGGCTTGTTTGGCCTTATCTTGGGATGTTGTTTTAGCAGGGCAGGTTTGTTTGTTTAGCTGAAACTTTCCTTTCACAGGTTTGTGGAACGTCTCATTTGCCCTCACCCTGAGAAAAACCTCACATTCCTGTGCCCTTTGGGATCTAATAACACATAGAAGTGGGGGCATTTAGCCAATTTCTAGCAAGATTTTTGAACTTTGTTTTTGGCTGTTAGTGGGGGTGGTACCGCTCGCTTAGTGTAAACCTGTTTAATCATCACTTAAACCAGTTTAGTTTAATTTAGTAATTGACTAGCACAGGCTAAACAAGGATTAAATGGGGTTAAGTGCATCTCTGTAGGGGGCATCACCTATTTAACGACACGAACTTCAGCTTCACTTCGCTAAGACAGCACAACTTTTCTACTATAGCCCAGCCCTAGGGATTAGGACACAATTGCAAACAGATGCCCACTGGGTCAGTGTCAATATGTGTTTGTAGAAACCCCAATGAATCTGCTCCTTAGGTTTGCGTGTGCGGGGAAAGCCGAGCCACAGAGCAGGTGGGTGTAGTGAACACTCCTACGGCGAGAGGATGTCTCTGTGGAGAACGTTGCTGTAGAAAAGGAATCGAGTGTGAGAAAAAAGCTTTTCAAAAGGCAAAGAACAACCGTGACTTTTCAGCCTCTCGTGCAGCTCTGAGTCTCATGGATCAGCACCACCTCGCTCAGTCATGCCAGCTTCCCAGGAGAGGGGGGTGAGCAACAGGTGAGGGAGAGGAGAGACAAGGATGGAGCAGGGGGCGGGACTTCAGGGGAAGAGGCGGGGCAGGGGGCGGGGCAGGGGTGTCCAGTTTTCAGCAATTAGAAAGTTGGCAACCACTACCCCACACGTCTCCTCTGGGAGGAACATTCAGCCCCACCTCCCTGGGCCAGGGCAGCCAATCCCACCAGCTCCTGGGGGGCTGGGACCGCAGGAGCGGGGAGCACGTGCCTCTGGGCCCGGCTGGGGACCCAGCGCCAGCCCCGGCTGAGCAGAAGCCAGTGAACCTGCGCCGGGCGCCTTCCCAGTGACCCCCAACCCTGCACCCAGCCTGGGGACCGCCGCGTTCTCCCCACCCCACCAGAGTTACCTGCCGGGGGGCGGGGGGGGAGAGTCTGCCTCCATCCTTCCCGCTGCACCTTCCCCTGGGACATTTGGCCCATCCGTGACAGCCAGGCCTGGACAGGCAGCGGGACGGAGACGCTTCTCTCATGGCTGCAGGTTGAATCCAGCTGGAGAAGCTGCGGCATCTGCTTCTCCCCCGCCCGCCAGGCCTGGCTGCCAGGGATAGAGGCCCAACATGCAGGGGGCGGGTGCAGCAGGAGAGCATGACCCCTCTCCCTTCCCCCCCGGCAGGCCAAGCAGAAATCTGGAGGGGCGCTTGACCCCGTATGTTCCCTGCCACGCATTGCCTATGACAGCTGTCAGCACAGAACAAGAACAGGAGCCCCCAGGAGTAGGTCAAAGTCCTGCCAACTCTTCCCAAGACAGGCTGGGCTCCAGGGAGCTGGTGCAACTGGGGTGAATATGCCTAATAACCGCCCCCCCCCATTCCTGCTGCTGTTCCTAGATCCTGGAGGGGCTGTGTTCCCCCTCCTCCATGGGCTTACGTACAATGCCTGGCCCGCAGTGGGGTCAGGCTCAGATGGTTTCAGGTTCTCTGCAACTTTAGGTTTGGTCTACAATTAAAACTTAGCCATGTGCGGCCATGTCTACACTGCCAAACTAAGTCAATCTCCTTTATGCCGGCATACAGCCGTCGCAGTAATTACAGCGCTTGCACTGTCAGCGTGGGGCATTGTGGGACGACTTCTGAAAGCCGGCAACAGGCGATGTGCGCAACGCAGTGTCTGCACTGACACCGCATGGACCTAGCTACATCGACTTGGCCTCCACGCCGCTCATGGAGGTGGATTTATTAAGGACCAGTCTACACTTAAAACGTGCAGTGGCACAGCTGTAGCGGTACAGGCTGTGAGGGCACTTGTGGAGCTGCTTTATGTCAACGGGAGAGAGCTTTCCCGCCCGTCGACAAAACCACCGAACCAAGTGGCGGTCACTGTGTCGGCGGGAGAGCGTCTCCCACTGTCCTAGCACTGCCCACACAAGAGCTTATGCCGGCAACTTTTATGTCGTGCAGGGGGTGTTTTTTCACACCCCAAACGACAAAGGTTTTGCCGGCATAAGTGCCAGCGTAGACAAGGCCTTAGTCGGCATAGCAGGAGCTGTTACGTTGGCAGGAGCGAAATTTAAGGTTAGATACTTCCATAGTTAGATCGGCATAAGCTGCCCTGTGTCGACTGTCCTCCGTAGCATAGACCAGGTCTCAGCCAGGGATGTGAAAAAGCCACCCGCCGAGCCAACACAGCAATGTGGGGATTCGGCTGTGCCGATGGACGGGTGCTTTGCTAACGACGTTTGAGGAGGTGACGTTCCTACAAAAACTCCTCTCGGCATCTTTGCTAGGGGTCTGTACCGAGATGGGCGCCGTAGTGTTGACTGAAGCCTGGTCTATACTTAAGACACAGCCACTAGAGACTTATTTTTATAAAAAAAAATAACGAGACTCAGTCTGGCGGGTGAGGGGTCTGCTTAAAAAGATTTATAAAACCTTTTCTTTGGTAAGATGCAGAATACAAGTTTTATCAGCCGGAGTTTGGAGTGGCCTGCATAATTCATGCACAGCTTTTCACTACTGCAAAGACGCAGAGTTGAGACCTTTATGACACACGAATTAAGCCGCGTGTTTCTAAGACACTCTTGAACCAGTTTAAGGTGCCCTCACAGAGGTTTGCTCTAGTTTAACGAAATCACATTCAAAAGGGATTTTGGTTAAACTGATGCAACTTTCCCTGTAGCCTAGGCTTGCACTTGGCGTCTTGCTGTCACGCTGTCTGGAGTGACTCCAGGGCAGACGTACCAACCGCAAGCCGAAGTGCCAGGAACAGGGCACAAACCCTGGACTAGCTGTGAGTTCTGTGTTCGATTTCACCAACCAAATATCAAGTGTCAACTCCTCAGGCACCGTAAAAGGCTAATCGTGGACTCACAGACAGTCCCCTTGGGAACCCTGATCGATTTTGCCACCCTGGCAAGCTGCCTTTATGACAGATGGTCACTTACACCAAAACTCACAGCTGTATTTAGGTCACTCCCAGTCCCAAAGGACTTGTCACTTACCCCAGGTCAATTGCACTTTAGATCTCGCACCGAAGACCCTTGTAGCAAATCCTGTACTCAACTCACCAAGGGTTTATCAACGAAGGCCTGGTCTACACTAGAGCAGTGCTGGTGTACACACTCCAGTCACCTCCCCGCCGACAACACTGCCTTGTGTTTTCACAAAATAAAACCACCTCGATGAGAAGCGTAGGGCTTCTGTCACCAGAGCTAGGGCGACACAGGGTCAGTGTCGATACTGTGTCCCCTTAGAGCGGTGGAGGGGCTGTGTGATGGGGCGGCTGCCGCCCGGCTCCAAACAAAGCCACAGGAGGCTGCCTCCTACTTGCAGGGCGCAGACGTCTGCCACCCTCCTCCCAGCTGGGAGCTGGGACCCGGCGGGACACAGCAGCTGCTACCCAGCTTCCCAGAACATGGGCGACTGCCACCAGCTGGGACCACCTGGGGCCCTGGGTCCAGGGAGTGGGGGAGAAGCCCACAGGAAAGCAGTGTGTGCATCAGCCACCGCTGTAATTAAAGCGGTGGCTAAAAGTGAACATAAGATGTGTCGATGGATTTTCCTAGCGTGGACAAGGCCTAAGGAAAGGACAGAGCTCTTCATTTACAGGATGAGCGCAGGTAAACGCACGCACAGAAGGTGAGTGTGGAACCGTGGTAACGTGTCAGCTCTCTACACCCTTTAGGGCTAAGCCAGGCTAACCTCTGCTACGTGGCTCCTGCCCTTTGAGAGTCCAAGCCGTAGAAAGATGATAATTGTTCATGTCAGGCAGTTTTACTCCCTTCCCCCAGAGTTTAACCTGATGGGACGAGTGTTTCTGCACCTCCCCCTCTCGTGTGTGTGTGTGTGTGTGTTGTGGGGTTGTGGAGCCATCAGCAGCATCTTTGCTCTGTGATGTCCCACAATGGCTCACGTGGATTCAATAGACCTTCCTGGCGGATAGCAGAGACCCCTCCTGGGGCAAACCAGGATTTCACACCTGGCGACGTTTTTTTCCTGATTCGGTTTCTAGTGTTAGAGGAAACGTTTTCACAGAGCAAACACTCAAGTATTACCTTGCAGAACGGGAGACGGAGATTATCCGTGAGATTAACGCAGGCAGCAAGTTACAAGCATCGCGTAAAGCTGCACAGTGAACACCGGTGTATCAGCTTAGGCGCTAGCTGAGCAATGCTCACACACTGACTGGTTTCCAGCTATGAATTTGGCAGTGCTCAGCTGAGGCCTAGCGTCTTGGCATGAGCTAGCACCTGCTCCCTCTGTGTCACACCTGCCTCCAGTTGAGATGGTTTTTCTCCATGCGTTACACAGAGGTGCCATTTCAGATTTTGGTGGGGGGAGGGGCAACTTTTAACCATGATTTCGGGCTATTTAGGCACCTGAAAACTGAAAACTCTGTTTTTTTTGCAAGTAATAAGTTAGAAGTGTAGCTGACAGGAGCACTGGACCTAATTCCTATATAAAAGTAAAAACAAACACCAATTAAAGCCATATTTTAAGTTTATTTGTAAATTTAGAACAATCAGGAGATAATACAACAAAATATTCCCAATCCCAAATCTGACTAGGCAGACAATAATGACAACACTGATTTAGGCCACTGCAAATGAAAGAATTTTAAAAATGTAATGCAGTTGGTAACTATTTATGTGCTTTACTTTCTGCATTTCTCTAAGTGTAGACAATGAAAGTAAATCTACTCTTACTAGGACACTGAAAGTGAAATGAATTAAGTGCTCCAATGTCTGGCTTGCAAACACCGCACAGAAATCTTGGTCTGAGAACTATTTTCAGTCCATACCCAGCCTTTTACAAAGAGTTTGGAATTTTTTTTGTAGTCTCTGGTTTTATGACTTTGGTTTTTTTAACAACATCAAATAAAAAATTAGAAAAGAGGAGACAGGTGAAGGGAAACACCCAGCGCTGCCCCCTGGCCCGGGGCACCACGCACAGTGTCCTGGGGTGTGCGGGAGGTTCACAGTCTGTGTCACACCTCGCAGGCCCCTGCCCAGGCCTGGATACGATGCAGAGACTCAGACACTTTCTCTGGCAGTGGCCACTCGCCCCCCAGTTCCCCTTTGCTCTCCACAGCTGCTCACCGCACCCGGCTCCAGACGCTCCAGCCCCAGCTCCTGCTTCACTCCGCTGAGAGCAGCTGTGCTCAGATCGGCTCCCTGGGCTGCCCCTCTGGTTCTGCTGCTGTGGGTCGGGTCAGCCCAGCTTTCTGCGCTCCTCTCCCAGCCGCCAGCTGCTCTGTCCTTAGCTCAGCCCCCATCTCTGCCCAGGCACAGGCGGCTTCAGCTCACATGGAGAGCGGGGCTCCCGACACCCTTCTGGCTCCTGCATTGGCCTGCCCGCCCTGTCAATCAGCCTGACCTGAGTTGGCCTCTCTCCACTGGCCCTGGGGCTGTGTTTGTTTCAGGGTCCTGCTTCCTCCAGAGATGCCAGCCCAAGACACCTGCTAAATTCCAGTGTGGGGCTCATAGACCCTTACACAGCAAACTGCAGTGACATTCACAGAGGTGCTCAGGTCTATGAGACTCTGGCCCCCTCAGAAGTGTTAAAGAGTGAGCACAAGAGGAGCTGAGGTTACTGACCAGTTGGAAGAGAAGGACAGACAGCACAGCAGACTCACAGCTACAGAATGGCTGCCTGAGGGCAGCAGTAGCTTGTATCTGCCCAGACAAAGGACCAGCAGCTCCTCAGAGGCATTCTGGGAAAAGGTCCTAGAAAAGTGCCCAGCTGGGGAGATGTGGTGAGATCCAGGCATTCACAGCATGTGTGTGTAGCAGCCTCTGTGCACCTACCTGGTAACTGACCCAACCAAAGCCCACTGCAGGCAAAGGGATGTGGGATTAAATGGCAGAATAAATGACCACACGGGGGTGCTGCCATTCGGTGCAACATTAGAGTGCTGGTAAAAATGGGGCAGTTTGAAGTGCAATGTAAAGAAGATCTGTGGGGTGACAGCATTGACCTATTTCCTCACTGCCGGGAAAGATTCCAGGGGATCACTCTTCAGTGCTGCTCTTGCAGCCTGAAACCTCCAGAGCTGGGCTGTCTGTGAGGATAATTATCCCTGAATGTGCCTGGGGCAGCAGCCCCCTCCCCCCGCCTGAGCAGCCCTGTGTGTATTGGGGTCACAAGCAGCTTGCTGTGTAACACGTCAGTGTGAGGGTGAGGGCAGAGCCTGGTGAAATCTGCAGCAGCCCCAGACCAAGCCCAGCCTGTGCAGAGCTGGCCTGGCTTCCACCGGCTGAGCCGGTTTGTTTCCAGATTGAAAAGTGCTGCAGAGGCTCCCAGCCCCGCTATTGGCTCTGCCACCCGCTGCCTTCTGATTGGCTGAGCAAAGACTAGGCCAGTGAGGGGAGGGGGGAAGAGGAGCCCAGCTACATCACTCCCAGCTGTTAGGAAAAATCAGAATAGGGCAAACACCCTACCCTGCCCTACCTAAATGGCGGCCCTGGCACTGCAGGCAAATTGATTCTCTTCTCCCCCCAAAGCCACTGTCAGGACTCTTTGGGTATCTTCAGCAAGGTCGCTTATAAAATTATCCAGCATGCTCATTGTGGTGCCAAATGAAACCTTTGCAGAAACCAGTGAGCCAATCACCGGGACACTCCAGGCAAGGTAAGTCAGATAGCTCACCCCCCCACCCACGGACTTTGCCAGCAGATTTATTACCAGGTCACTTGTTATTTCTGTGGCCAGTGGAGACCTTATCACGGCCTTCAGGTCTTCCTCACGCTTCCCAACGTGCTCAGGGAGTGCAGCGAGGGAGTCAGAATCCAGGCCGAACTCCTTGCAGTAATCTCGCATGCAATTCAACAAGACTGCAGTGTCAGCAATGAGAGAAAGATCTGGAAGAGGACTAGCAGTACCATCACCCGACAAGGTAGCTGGTTTCCATGTTGTCTTCTGCACGGCTATTTTCTTCTCCTGCAGGGTCTGGCGTGAGGTATTAAGCAGCTTTTGCAACATAGCTTGGCGTAGTTCTTTACCCAGCGTTTCCTTCAGGCGGGGAAAATCATGCTTGTCAGGTTCCCAGCTGGAGAGGAGAAAAACCTGAGGGTCATTCACCCCTGCTATTCGCAGATGGTCTGTGCAGTCCTTTTTAATCTGCTGCAGGGTTCTCGCTTCACTATAGTTTTTTTTCCTCTTTTCAGCCCCCAAGTCCTGGTCCACTTTGGAGCGCACAAAATAAAACTTCTTCCCCGTCTCCTGAATCTTCCGTGCAAGGTTGGCGTGGATCTCTCTGAAGCGCGTAGCAGTGATGATAAAGAAAAAATCATAGATTGAGTCTGCAGCAGTCAGTTTGTGTTCGTTTGACTGAAAATTTGGTGTTCCGATTCCTGGAAGGTCCCATAAGAAAACATCAGGATATTCAGGATGTGAATGTATGGTCAACCACTCTGTCGTTTCTAGCACCCCAACCTCAGCGGCTCCTATATCATCATCAGCCAAGCCCCGTAAGGCATTGACAAACGATGATTTTCCAGAGCCTGACTCTCCTGTGATAGCAATTTCAAATAATCCCGGTGACTTCGTAATTTGTTCTGCCATTGAAGCTGCTTTTTTAAGGTTTCCTTCCTTGATAGCAGCCTTGAATTCTTCTTCGCTCATACTGGGAGATTTATTCTCAGCCAGTACTGGATCAGTTGCTGTATTTTTACTGAGACTTCCTGTGAGTAGCTCAGTTGGCCTCAGCCGCCAGTCTTAGAAAAGGAAAACAAATATTTCCGTTACTAACAATAAAAGGAATTAATCTCCCATATGACCCTATCCTTGTACCTGCCAGATCCTGGAGCTGTGGCTGATTTACTGAGCTGGGAATCTGTCCCCACTGACCCCAGTGGAGCTCTGACTAATGACCCCAGCTGGGGATCTGGCCCCATTGTCCTCAATGGAGTAACAGCTGATTGACCTCAGCCGGCAATCTGCCCCTTAATTATTTTATTATTATTTCTATTATATTTTGGTCAAGCAAAGTGAGGTCCTACGTCCGACTTGATGGCATTTCTCTGTTTGGTCTTAAAGGAAGTGGGATTAGACTGTATCCAACCCACCCACACCTCCTTTAACTGTTCAGTGTTAAACAATGACTCCCCTACACAGCAGTGCTGACGTTTAGTTTTGCTGGTGGGTGCCCTACCCTGCCCCCCGAGGCCCCGCTCCCCCACTCCACCCAGGAGCTGGGAGCCCGGACGCCTGGGTTCTCACCTGGCTTCGGGAGAGGATGGGTCCCTAATGAATAGAGTGGGGGCTGCCAGCCATCAGGTCCACCCGCTTCTCCCACCCAGCTCCACCAGGACAACCCAGGGGAAAAAAAGGGCCCAGGCCAGGACTCCCTACCCCGCCCCTCCCCCCAGCCTTCTGCAGTGGGTCTCCAGGGCTTAGTTCCCCCCGCCCGCCTGGAGGACCAGTCCGGCTTCTCTTTCCGGCAGGGCTTTTCCACCCATCTTCCCGGGCTTCTCCCCATGCAGCAGGGCTCCCCCCTTCATAGGCAGTGGGGATTCCCTCCATCCCACCCGACTTCTGCTGGGCTCCCGTCCGGGGCTTCCCTTCCCTCCCCACCCCCGGCAGCTCCCTAGGCTAGTCTTGCAGGTCTGCTGCTGGGGGAGCCCAATTTTCCAGGCGCCCCGATGGCCACCACTGCCCCCCGACTCGCCTGCTCCTGCTGCCTGGGGTCGTAGCCTGGCTGGGAGCCGCAGCCACACGCCCTCGCCGTCTGCCCACATGTGCTGTGCGTGTACGAGGGAGGGACAGACCCCTACCTGTGTGTGCACACGTGGGCGGACGGTGAGGGTGAGCAGGGGCTGAACAGTGCCCAGGCCCAGCGCTCCCTGGCTGCACCTACGGTTTTTTGTTGTTGTTACACAGCGGGGAGGGGACATGGCTTGGGAGCAGGCAGGCGTGGTCGGAACAGCTGATTAGATCAAACTGAGCTGAGCTGCAGCTGGGTGGGGGAAATAGCTGATGGGTGCAGGACGCCAACGGCTGATCATCCTGCTGGGTGCTGAGCACCCACTGAGCCTCAGCCTCTCAGCACCCTGCAGTTGGCACCTGCCCTGCCCCACTAGGTCTGGGGAAGAGGAGAGAGAGGTCAATAAACCATGAGGCTTCCTCCCCATGCTCCTGTGTAGCTACCCCCTGCCTCCCTCTCACGCTGTGGAGAGAGGGGGGTAATACAGCTGGGAAGATGAAAGATTGCCCAGTTTGTTGGCAATTGTGAAAATGTGCGGGGGGAGGGGGAGCATTTGGGGTTGAGCCGAAAACAAAACTTTTGGAAATGTTCAGCTAATCAACAAGTCAGTTTTAGATTGTTTTTGTTCTGGGATGAAGGAAACGTTTCATTTCAGTTTTGCCAGTTTTTTTTTTTTTTTTTCCTAGTCATTTTGGAAATTAAAAAAAAATCAGAGGAAATTTTGAAACAAAAAGTCGCTTCCGGCCAAAAAATGGAATCTGGACAAAACATTTCAGGTTTCTGCAGCATTTAGGGTGTCCCATTCCAGCCCTCCCCCCTCAAAGGAACAAACTGGCAAAACCAACTGAAATTCACAAAGCATTTTAATGTCCTCCACATCCACAAAATATAAAGTTTTGTTCAATGCTAACAAAAAGCTCCTGGAGCTGCCTTCAGCTGGTTTATCAGGGTGAAGGTCTCACACTGTTGTGGGATGGTAAATTAGGAGTATCTAGAAGCTGTTTTCTGCATGCCCTGCCCCTCAGAGCAACCATTTAAAATCAGCTGTGCCTTCAATTGACAGACAGGATTCCGAAGAAGCAGTTAAGAGGACACCAGAATCGATTTCACCCACCTACACTGGAGCAGAAAATCTCTTACCTTCCAGCCCTGAGAGCTTCCTTTACTGGGTCCGTCTCCAAAAAATGAGAAAAATAGGATAATTCCTGCGTGTTTTTTCAGCCATATCTCTTGCTCTCTGTCTCTTCCTGTAAGTCGGTGAGTAAGAGTGAAATCGAAAGCAACTTTAAGCTCAACTGGAGGGTGTGTGGAAACAACACACTGCAGTTCATGTCCAAGTTCTGTGCCCGCACAGCCATGGCTAGCCTGAGTGGAGGGGCTTCACACCGCCGCTTTTAAATGGATTTCAGGGGTTTAGATCCGTGTGTGTGTGAGTCCCACATTGTCCTACCTGCTCCTGCCAGCAGAGGGGACTGGAATTCTTTCCATCCCATAAGGTGACCAAGGAGCTGCTTAGTGTCTGACATTCTTATTTCTACCCTTGTCCATCGATCCCGCTCATCACTGCATTGCCTGCAATCCACCAGCACAGAGCTCTGGCTGTGAGCTGAGGGTGAATGTTTTTTCCTGGAAAATGTAAGCAATTAAACAGTTTTATCTTTTCTCTGACAACAGACAGTTAAAACTGTACATTTTGGTTATTATAAATGTGTTTGTTTTGTTTTATACAGACCAGGTCAAAGGTGGAAGTACAGAGCAGAAATTCAGCAATGCAGCCAGGAGGTGTCCAGGTGAAATCTGATTTTGATTTGGTCAAGTTATAGCATTTTGAAAATCCTTCTTTGTGAGCCATCAGTCACACGGGTGTCAATGTGCAGTAACTCCACTGCGGTGGATGGAGCTGATTGCCCTTTCGCTCACCCCGTTGTAAATCAGGAGTAACTCCTCTGCAGTCAGTGCAGTCGTACCAGTGCATAACCTGTGTGGGTGGGATCAGAGCAAACCCTGCAACCGCTGCACTTCTCACGCCAGAACGAGGGCAGGTCTACACATAAAACACTGCGTCACTGCAGCTGTAGCGCTTCAGTGAAGATGCTGTTATGCTGACAGCAGAGGGCTTCTCCCATCGCTATAGTTAATCCATCTCCCCGAGAGGCTGTGGCCATGTGGGTGGAGAAGCCTCCTGCCAACATTGCGCTGTCTACACTGGCGGTTAGGTCGATGTAACTACGTCACTCGGGGTGTGGATTTGACACCCCCTAAGTGATGTACTTACACCGATGTACATTATCGTGTAGACCTGACCTGAGAAGGTGATGCAGCTACACCTGCTGAATTCCTGAGCTGTACAGAGTTTACTGTCCAGGTCTGATTTGCAAACAGACCAGTTAACTGTTGCTTTCCATGACATTATCCAGGAGAAGCAGAGGGATCACTAGAAATGTTTAAGCACAGGACAATATTGTATTCTGTGCAGGCTTCCTCTTTGCTTTTTGGAAGAATAAGTTATGTTTAAAGTACCTCCTCTCTTCATTGTTTCCACACACAGTTTGAGCAGTGAGGGTTTCTGAATTGTTGCCAACCTTTTCAACCCATTCAAAGCTTTGAAATTAGTTATTGCTAGTGATGTTGTCCCAGCTTCCGAGGAGTCAAGAAGAATGAAGAATTCCCTTGTCCTGGGGCATAGAAGAAAAAATCCCACTTTGTCACAGTATTGACATAATGTTTTGTATGAGTATTGTGTGTGCCTCAGTTTCCCCTATTGCTGCATAGTTAAAAGGGGAAGGCAGTTTACTCTTTGTAAGGATCTGTTGCAGGCACTTTATGATCAAGTTACCAGTGAGACATGGTACACCTGATTTGCAGATCAGTAAGGTTTAATGTGCAAGGATTTCATAGATAGTTCGATACAAAGCAAAAAATTAACTACATCATATCTATACTCAGGAGACCCAAGGAGTCTGTGTTTGCTCCAGAGGCTGTATACAGGAACGGCTGCCTTCAGGATCCCCGCCAGGTGATCAGGTCAGCAGCATCTCTTGTGAATTCAGGTGGCTGCCCCCAGCAGGAAGTTAGCCCGTTGTGACTAGCTGGAGCACCAAGGGCTGTGGAGGAGGGCCAGGTGACTGTTTCCTGGCAACAAGAACAAAGAACGGCGGAGGGGCCCTTGGGGTGTTAAGTGTGGGCTGTGGGAAGCAGGAGACACTTCTGGACAGGGACTGAAAAGAGGTCGGAGGGCTCTGGTCCCGACCCAGATGGGCTGTGCTGTAACTTTCTCCTCTCTGCGTTAACTAAGGACTTTCCATGCTGTGTCCAGACATCAAACAAACCTTCTGCTTCCACACCGCTGGCTGAGAGCCACTCCAGACTGATGAAATTAGGGGTGCACGGCTCCCTTCGGTGTGCAAGTCTTCCCCAGGTGCCCAGCCCAGATGAAGTTGCTGAGGGGAGCTCACGGAGTGAGGCAGGGCTGCTGAAGGCGCCGAGTTTTGGTCCCAGGAGACAGTGAAGCCCAGGGGCTTCCTCCAGAGAGAGGGAGTCAACCCCCTAGGGTCACTCGCAAGCACTGTTCCAGAGCCGTTTGAGAGCACCGGACCTGTGGCCCTGAGCACCTGTGGCACCTGAGTCCACGGATGGATTCTTGGCCTTCTTTCCCCATCTACCACACTGGCCAGCAGAGCTGAACTAGCAGAAGGTAGGATTGAGCTGCTCTGACCTGTCCCAGATCCCAGTCAGGCCTCCGGTTCCTGCCACCCCGCTGGAGGGGAACCCAAGCAGCTGGGCTCCTGGATCCCCAGGTGTTTTAAGCAAACAGAGCCAGAGCAGTGACCAGACCCGGACTATAGGGTTGCAGTCGCCTGAAAAACAACATATGAAGTGAGTGTCACCTGCTCTCACCCCAAGGGGGCAACATTGAGCTAACTCGTCAGACTGCCCCGCACCTGAAACGCCTTCTCCCAGAACTCCTCCCCAAGGCATGTGAGCCTTTTGGCTCACTGTTTAACTATCCCCCAGGACTTGTGGTAAGACCGAAGCAAACAACACGTTGCGGGTCCATCCACACAGCAACAAAACCCCCACAGCGGCAAGTCTCAGAGCCAGGGTCAGCTGAAGCCCAGCAAGTGGGGAGGGTCTCGGAGCCTCGGACCAAGCCCAAGCGGGCACGTCTACATGGCTATTTACAGCCCTGCAGCACAAACCGATGCCACTGACCTGGGCGCTAAGACCTGCTGCCGCAGATCTTTTATTTTTGCTATGTCTTTTCTCCCCTCCAGGGATTCCATTTCAGAGTCTAGATTTTTTTTGCACGTAATAAGATAGAAGTGTAGCGGACAGGAGTGCTGGACCCAATTCCTGTATAAAGTGAAAACAAACACCAATGAAAGCCATATTTTAAGTTTATTTGTAAACTCAGAACAATCAGGAGATAAAAGAGGAAGTAAGTGCATTAATTAGCAAATGAAGGAGGAGAATAAATTAACGATGGCTCAAAAGTAGCTGAGGGACCAAACTTTAAAAAAAAATAACCTCAAAAAAAGTCCCGCTCTCGTGTGTAGTTACATGGGGGATGTCACAGCATGGGTCTAGAACAGGATCTAGAACATGGGTCTAGAACTGGGCTTGCCAACCTGTGGCCCGGGGGCCAAAAGTGGCCCAAGGAGCTGTCAAAGTGGCCCGCCGCTCCCCTCACCCTGGCTGCGGAAGGCAACCTCTGCCCAAGGACCCAGGGGGGCGCGTTGCCGTGGCGCTGAAAGCCGGGTGCAGGCAGGAGCACCCGGTAAACAAGGCCAGGGAAGGCCTGACAGCCTGGCTGGCCCCGCTTTGGCGCATTGTGGGCTTGTGGCGCTCCGGGGGCTGGGTGTGAACCGGCCAGCCCGGGGCCGGGGTGGGTTCGTGGGCCAGCCGGCCACAAGCCAACCTGGGGGAGTGTTGGGGCAGGCCGGCACGGCGTGGGCTGGCAGGGCTCTGGGGGCTGGGGCAGGCCGGCCAGAGCCAGTCCAGGGCTGGACCCAGGCTGTGGCGTGGGGCAGTGCGGTGCGGGCCGGCGGTGATCCGGGGGCTGGGGCAGACCAGCTGGGCTGCCCCTGGGGCGGGTTGGGGCAGGGCAGCACTGAGCCGGGGGGTGTTCAGGCTGCCCGCCGCTGGGGCTGGGAAGTTGGAAGAGAAGTTGGAAGAGAAGGACAGACAGCACAGCAGACACACAGCTACAGAATGGCTGCCTGAGGGCAGCAGTAGCTTGTATCTGCCCAGACAAACAACCAGCAGCTCCTCAGAGGCATTCTGGGAAAAGGTCCTAGAAAAGTGCCCGGCTGGGGAGATGTGGTGAGATCCAGGCATTCACAGCACGTGTGTGTAGCAGCCTCTGTGCACCTACCTGGTAACTGACCAACCAAAGCCCACTGCAGGCAAAGGGACGTGGGATTAAATGGCAGAATAAATGACCACTCGGGGGTGCTGCCATTCGGTGCAACATTAGAGTGCTGGTAAAAATGGGGCAGTTTGAAGTGCAATGTAAAGAAGATCTGTGGGGTGACAGCATTGACTTATTTCCTCACCACCGGGAACGATTCCAGGGGGTCACTCTTCAGCGCTGCTCTTGCAGCCTGAAACCTCCAGAGCTGGGCTGTCTGTGAGGAGAATTATCCCTGAATGAATGTGCCTGGGGCAGCAGCCCCCTCCCCCCGCCTGAGCAGCCCTGTGTGTATTGGGGTCACAAGCAGCTTGCTGTGTAACACGTCAGTGTGACGGTGAGGGGCAGAGCCTGGTGAAATCTGCAGCACCCCCAGACCAAGCACAAAATGTCCAGACCAAGCACAGGCCAGTGAGGGGAGGGGGAGGGGGCGAGGATGTCGCTTCCAGCTGTTGTTACAAAAATCAGGGTGAGGCAACGCCCCCGCACACACCTAAATGCTGCCCCTGCTCCCCTCGCTCTGGCCAGGTAAAATAGAGCTGTTTTTTCCTCCCATAGGCTGCCCCTACTCTTTAGCAGAGCTACTGTGGTCAAAGTGCCATCGCTGAACGTCCGGTGCCTTCCCACTGCCCTCAGTCGCCGGCAGGTACCTGCTCCGTGTCCTGTCAGGAAAGGTGGATCCGCGCACAGACAGACTTTCTATGACATGGTAATACAATTTCATACTCAGCCAGAATTGAGAAGCCTGCAGCCAGATCCCCAAACCATCACACCAGCCCTACCCCAGAACAACAGGGAAGCGGGCGAAGAACGGTGACGCCCTGTCCTGTCGGACTCATAACAAATTGTGAGCACCTGATTTTGCTGGCAGAGAATCACATAAATATGACATGGGCCAAATTGTCTGATGGCAAATATTGGAGCTACACCGGTAGGGAATTTGGCCCCATATCTGCTCCGACAATGTCACTTTTCTCTTTTACAAAATGGGTAAAGAACTATTTGACAGAGCCAACCGCAGAGCATGTGCTCTGGTATTCATTGTCTAAAGTTTGCTGCAGGTGCTGGAAATCAAACTTGTCAGGCTCCCAACTGGATATAAGGAAAACTTCTGTTTCTCCTTCCACGTGCGATAGACAGTCCGCTCTGATCTTCTCCAGCGTGCTCTCCGCACTGCCGTTTCTTCTCTGTGCAGCCACCAGGTCCAAGTCCACTTTGGACCGTACCAAGTAAAATGTCTTCCCCAGCTTTTTTATCTCCTCCACCAGTTTGGCATCAGTTTTTGTGAAGCGCCCAGAGGTGATGATGATAAACAAGTCATACTGTCTAAAGTTACCCTGCTCAAAGAAAGCGTCAGATGGACAATTCATTGGCCTAATACCTGGCAGGTCCCATAGCATTACGTTGGGGTATTGAGGATGTGGATATGCCTTTGGCTCCACCATCGTTCCTACCACCCCGGTCTCGGCAGCACCTGTACTTTCTTCTTTCAGACCCCTGGTGGCATTGACAAAAGATGACTTTCCAGATCCCGTCTCTCCAATTACAGCAACTTTGAGCCTTGCATTCTTTACCACCTCACTGATTTCTTGCAGTGCAGAAGTCAGCCCTGGTGGATCTTTCGTTTCAGTAGCAGCCTTCAGTTCTGCAACGTCTCCATCAGAGAGCATGGCACGCTCTTCCCAAACAGCATCTGTAGCAGCTCTTCCCCAGTGTTCATGCCTCTCTGGCTGCCAACCTTAAGGAAAGGAAATGACACATTTCATTTATGGATAGATTCGTTTCCACAGGCAACATGAAATCAAAACCAACTCATGCATGAACCTGAAGCTACATTTAATAGGGCCGGAAGGCAACAAGATCTGGATGACATTTCATGAAGGCTGCTTTTGTCATATGTGAGCACTCAAGCGCTTCATGATGCTGATTCAGCAAAGCACTCACATCTTTACTGAATTCTCCAGAAGCTCTGGACTTGTGGGGCCTGGCTGTCCTTTCACCATGCCTGCCATGTTTGTCTTCTCCCCCCTCCCCTCCCAAAAACAAACAATTTTCAAGGGCCCCTAAATTATCGTCAGAAAGCCCATTATATGTACAAAGTTATCCAGTGTTAAGCAGTGGAACTGCAGCAGATTGAAGAGTCTCCATCCTTTATATAAGTCACAGCAAAATACTGACACAGGAGCCAAATTTTACTTTTTAAAATTCTTAACATCAAAGATTTTCCAGGGGTCAAATA
Source organism: Emydura macquarii macquarii (assembly GCF_026122565.2). NCBI lineage: Eukaryota > Metazoa > Chordata > Testudines > Chelidae > Emydura > Emydura macquarii. Next base: position 21,416 of record NW_027133487.1, on the reverse strand, counting down.
TGTTTTTAAATAGCAATACCCAGGGCCCCCCCAAATACTCAATTCTCCCTCCTCCTCACTACCTGGATGCTAGAAGTAGCCCTGCCTTTCACTTAAATCAGTTCCACTTTCATTGAGAGTCAAGGAGAATTAGGTTCCAAAGTGCCTCAGGCATCCCGGAAAATGGGACTCAGGCTCCTAAGTCACTTTGGCGCCTTTGAAATTTTGAGCCATGATCTGCTGATTTGCCATCCCAAATATACCGAAGTGCACAGGGCCAGGATATTTAAATCGATGTAGTTCTGGATTTGGCCTGTTGTCCTCTCTCTTGTACCAGCTGGAACGATTCCTCATCCTAATAAACTGGTGGCTTTGTCCCATCTTAACTCAGGTAACCATCAAGTGTTGCTAATGCTATGGGTGACTTGGTTATAAAACTGCAAAGCACGCAAAACATGTTATTTTACCTAAGAAGCCTGAAGACTCTGTGTCAGCATGAGAATCCGGTTTCACAAGACGAGAGCCTCCACGGCATCTGGTGGTAACCTGTCCATAGGGTCGTCTGTTCAAGTCTGTCGTCTAGAGGAGATTCGTATTTGGGGAGAGGGAAGAACATCTGCGTTAGGAGCTATGGATCCGCAGCTGAGCTGTGCACGACACAGGAATTGTTTGGCATCGTAGAAAGGGAACTCTCTGTGAAACTAACATCTTGTTACAGCCCCAGGCTACCTTTGTGTATTTCACTCTTCCCCCGATGACCTAAATGCATCACATGTGACGTAGCTGGCACTTGGTAGGCGATGGACTATCTGTTCAGTGCCAGCTGGATTCATCGATCTGGGCACTCACACGGCCCCCCTTCCCAATAGCACCCGAGCATCTCCCAATCACTAGTGAAATTATCTTTGCCACCTCCTGTGAGACACAGTCCACATTACAGATGGAGTTGAAGGGTGGCATTTCCAGAAGCACCTGAAGGACCCAGGAGCACAAATCTCTACTGAAATGCACTTTTGAAAATCCCTTCCAACGTGATTTGCTATAAGCAGCAGAACCACAAACTGAACCCAGATTAGCTGTAGCGTAACCTGCTGCCTTAACCACTAGGCCAACCTTCCTCTCATAGTTTTTTGTTTCCCTATTAACGCAGTGTGGTTTGTGCCTCCTCCTGCAGCTCAACTTTTTCTATCCTCCCCCCATATCCAGCAATCACCCTCCCCCCCCCCGCCATGTACATGATGTCTGTCTCATGGCTGCCGCTGCTCCATAATAACTAACAATCTCCATAACAAAATCAACCAGGAAACCGTGCCGCAATTTGAAGCAAAATCAAATATTTGTAACTATCTAAGAATCCTCCATGTACCCAACAACCCATCTCCATGGTGCCCCCAACATATGCAAACAGGAAGGAAACAAAAATGTCTTGAGCATCACCTGGTGGGACTTGGCAGGTGGTGTCAGGGATGTGTGTGACTTTTCTGACTCACTGTCTGTCAACGAGTTCGACTCAGGCTGGTCTCTGCCCTCCTGCTGTTTCTGTTGGGACCAAGTCTGAAAAATCCTTAGTTTCCGCAGCCGGGAAAGATGGTAGATAATACTGATAATAAACATTATCAGTAATAACAGAGATAAAAAGAAGATACAGTACAGAGCTGGTGACGGCTGGTCACTCACAGAGCCTGTAAAAGATAAACAGAAAACAAAATAAAAACTCCCAGAAAACTACTGTGGATGCTATTAGCATATTCTCCGGAGTTTCCTTCCCATTCCTTCTGCAGCCTCATATCGGGTTAGTTTTTTTGCTGCCGCTGCACATTAAGCAGCAGCTTCCGTTGAACTCTCTGCAAGACCTCTTCCTTGTGTGGCTATGGTGATGTTTAGAAGCCAGCAGGGTGTGAGCTGCTCAGACTGACCTTAAGGGGAGACAGGGAGAACCTTGACCAGGTCTAGCGAGGTAAGGGAAAAGGTTAAGGTGCATTGAGGTAGCTAACCTCAAGTGCTTCTCTCAAGCGCAGGAGAACCCCTCAGCCCTGCACTGTACGTTGTCCCATACCTTCTACTGTAACTTGCATCCTCACAGAAAACCTTCCTAGTTCAGGTTTGACGAGGCAGATGTAGAATCCCTTATCCTGGGTGCGAACCCTCTTTAATGTCAGGGAAGCATTTCCCTGAGATAATCTCTCGGGATGTAGCTGTGTTCTGTCCTTGTAAGCGACATCTTGTTCCTGCAACTTGTCCATCCCGTGACAATAGCTGTGAACCAGGAGATCTGGTCCCTCGGCTTCTTCCTTCTTCCAGGTGATGTTCAGCGGCTGGAGGTTTAATCCGAGTTCAAAGGGGCAGCTCAGGGTGACGTCCTCCCCCAGCAGAGCTATGATAGGGGTGTCCATTTCTCTCTCCCCTTCAAGAAAAACAAGGCTCAGAATTATTTACCCTAGTTCCAGAAGCAATTTCTGTCACATTTTTCATTCTATTTTATAGAAACCCAACCAGCAAAAGTAACATATACAAAACCTGCTACACCCACAACATGCACACAACACAGCACACACCCACCACACACCAAACACACTGCCTTCACAACACTCACAACCCACCACACTTACATGACAGATATGCACAACACAGAATACTCACTCAGCACACGCACAACAACACACAGACCTTCCATGTTACCGAGAAGACTAACAGCATTATCCTACTTCGCATTTTCTGTACAGTCAAAAGTTTGCACCCACATACCATTTCCCTCAAAATTCACATCCACAAAACATCACCAACTGTGGCTGTGATGGGATTTGAACCAAGAACCGTTCAAACTAAAGCCTGTGCTTCGGTCACATGAGCTGAAAGAACAACTCCAATAGCAGATACCCATAACAGGCTAGTATCCCTTTATGTGAGACAGCCGCTAGCAGGGGACAAAGGCAAGCACTGTGCTTGTGTGGGCTAATCCTATGTGGGAAAACATAAGGCTACATAGTGGCTGAAAGTCACGGCAAAGCGCTCCTAGCCCAGATATGGGCTGCGTCTGCACTAGGGGGGATAGAGGTTTAACTAGACATTGCTTTGCTGGGTAATCGCATTGTTCACAAGGCCTGGAGGGATTGTGTCTCAGCTGCTACGACAGGGACACAGGAAAAGGAAACCTACTTAGCACCATAAGTGAAATCTTCTCAGACCAGCTTCCCAGCTCAGAGTTGACGTAGCAGAAGTAGGAGCCCTCATCCTGGAAGCGCACACCCATGAGTCTCAGGGAAGCATTGCCTTCGTGGAATCTCTCTCGGTACAGCTGTGTCCGACCCCGGTAAGCCTTGTGCTGTCCCTGCCACAGGTCAATGTGCCGATAGTAGCTGTGAACTAGGAGATCTGCTCCCTCAGCTCTTTGCATCTTCCAGGTGATGTTCAGTCGTTGGAGTTTTACCCCAGGTGTGTGGTAGAAGGTGCAGTGCAGAGTGACGTCCTCACCCCACTGAGCTGTGATGGATGACTGTGCCCCAGCGACTCCTTAAAGGGAAGCAAAGGTTGGTGCTGGAGCCTTTCAGCTTGAACCCACATTTCCCTCCCTCCCCAAATACTTGCATTGACGAGCTGACAAACCTGCCAGGGTCAGACATGTGCATCCGTAAAAGGTGCCTCGCATTCCTAGAGACACACGGCCAGTGCAGAGTTAGTAATGAAGAACAAAAATGACCACAGAATTGCCATGTCAAATTGCTCTCTTCAAACAGCTGTGCTGGGGGAAGGCCCCTGTGAACACAGCTGTCCCAGCACCTTCATGCTGTTATTGATGTCGCTTGTTTCACTCGCGGGGGATGGTTTTCCTACACTATGCTATAGCTATGGCCGTTCTGGGAGTGTGCTGCTGGGACAGCATCCAGGCCAAGTGCCCCTAGTGCAGGCCTGGCCTGCGTCTACACTGGGGCAGGGGTGTAGAGCTTTAACCAGACCTAGTGTAGACGCAGGCCGTGTCTGCAGTAGGGGCACTTTGGGGAATCTATGCACATATATTCTCTGTAATTTCAGTCTTCCCAAATTTAAGGATTACCGTACGGTCATTTCATTTTGTTGGACTGGTCTTTGCATTTCATAATTTTATTTCTCTCAATGGACTAAAACAGAGCAGATAATGGCAGTAACAGTGTGTGTCTGTTAGAGAAAGGAAGCAGATTTTAAGCAGATTTGATTTATTTTTATTCATCTCTACTAAAGCTAATGCACAATGTATCAAACTTGTGTTTTTTATATCTGTGTTAAAGCTCCAGAACTGATACTTCAAGTCTTGGGGTTTGGAATATCTTGCTGTAACTTCTCCTGATTGTTCGAAACTTACATGTACATTTAAAATATGGCTCTAATTGGTGTTTGTAGACAGGTTCTTTTTCTTTCTATAGGACTTAGAAGCAGTGCTCCTGTCAGGTAATTTCTAAGTTATTAACTGTATAGGTCCAGTTTTCAGGTGCCTAGGTAGCCCCTGGAGTCACGGTTAAAGTTGCCCACCCCCAAAAAAATCTGAAATGGCGCCCCTGGGACAGATTGGAACCAGCTAAAAAAAAAAAGGAGGGTGGAGGGGCAGGGGAAACCACTAGGGAAATGGACAATTAAAGCGACACCAAATGGCTGAAAAGAAGCAGGAGCACAAAGCAGGAAGCACTTACTGCAGAGAGTCCACAGAGCCATCAGAGGAAGTGACCAGCCGGGGCTCATTCCCACGCTGCCTCTGACCATTTTGTATCTGCAAGAGAAGTAGATCAAAGTCTCTGATTAGCTGGATTCCAGGCACACGCCCCTTGGAACACTGCCGGTTCCCCTCTCACTGCCCGCCACCCTCCCGTGCACACCGGGAGTAACGCCACCAAATGTCACTTAGCTGGGCCTGGCTCCTGCGCAGGGGAATTACAGTGAGGCAGGGAGTTGTCAGGGGGACTTAGTGTGAATGAGAATCAGGTCGAATAGCTTTACACCAGGGTAAGGAGTGTCTGTGTGCAAAATAGGCCAGTCCCACAGCTGGGGTCCATCGCCCTCGCTCCGTTGGAATTAATGTGGTTATGCCAATTTATACCTTACCCTTAATGAGAGTCTATAGAAATTTGGCTGAAAGATACAGAATGTAATAGACACTCAGAGCCTGCTTCTCATTTACATTAAGGCACCTAACTATGCCGACGTAAGCCCCATGCCTCTTGGCTGTTCTTCTGTCTCCCCTTTTTCATGGATTTGTTCTGTGGGCCGCATCCAATACACCTGTACGGCCCTGAGGATGTCACATGGGCCGCAGCTGTGTGCTGACTGGGCCACAGGCTGAGAACCACTGATGTCAGACAGTGACTTTTCTCCACCCCTTCTCCTGGAATACTAGGCCGGGGGAGGAGGAGAGGGCGGTCAATAAACCACGACACTTCCTCCCCATGCTCAGGTTTGGGAATGGGGAGAAAAGGTCCCAGCTGTAGCTACCTCCCAACTCACCCCAGGCTGGGGAGAGCAGTGTGTACTGGAGCTGGGAAAATAACGGATTTCCCAGTTTGCTGACAATTGTGAAAAGTCAGAGAGGAAAAAAACCATCCGGATCAAAGCTGAAAACAAAGCTTTCTGAAATGGTCAGCTAATCAGCAAGTCCAATTCTTGTTTAATTTTGGAAAAAGAAAACATTTTGTTTCAGTTTTGCCCATTTTATTTGATCATTTTGGAATTTAAAAAATCCTCAGCTTCTGCTGGGCTCCCGTCCGGGGCTTCCCTTCCCTCCCCACTCCCGGCGGCTCCCTAGGCTAGTCTTGCAGGTCTGCTGCTGGGGGAGCCCAATTTTCCAGGCGCTCCAGTGGCCACCACTGCCCCCCGACTCGCCTGCTCCTGTGGCCTGGGGTCGTAGCCTGGCTGGGAGCCGCAGCCACACGCCTTCGCCATCTGCCCACATGTGCTGTGCATGTACGAGGGAGGGACAGACCCCTACCTGCGTGTGCACACGTGGGCAGACGGTGAGGGTGAGCAGGGGCTGAACACTGCCCAGGCCCAGCGCTCCTCGGCTGCACCTACGGTTTTTTGTTGTTGTTACACAGCAGGGAGGGGACATGGCCTGGGAGCAGCGAGGCGTGGTCGGAACAGCTGATTAGATCAAACTGAGCTCACCAGCAGCCGGGTGGGGGAAATAGCTGATGGGTGCAGGACGCCAACGGCTGATCATCCTGCTGGGTGCTGAGCACCCACTGAGCCTCAGCCTCTCAGCACCCTGGAGTTGGCACCTGCCCTGCACCACTAGGTCTGGGGAAGAGGAGAGAAAGGTCAATAAACCATGAGGTTTCTTCCCCAGGCTCCTGTGTAGCTACCCCCTGCCTCGTTCTCATGCTGTGGAGAGAGGGGGGTAATACAGCTGGGAAGATGAAAGATTGCCCAGTTTGTTGGCAATTGTGAAAATGGGGGGGCAGGGAGGGGAGAAGGGGAGCATTTGGGGTTAAGCTGAAAACAAAACTTTTGGAAATGTTCAGCTAATCAACAAGTGAATTCTTTATTGTTTTTGTTTTGGGACAAAGGAAACGTTTCATTTCAGTTTTGGCAGGTTTTTTTCTTTTAAATCATTTTGGAAATTAAAAAAAATCAGAGGAAATTTTGAAACAAAAAGTCGCTTCCGGCCAAAAAATGGAATCTGGACAAAACATTTCAGGTTTCTGCAGCATTTAGGGTGTCCCATTCCAGCCCTCCCCCCTCAAAGGAACAAACTGGCAAAACCAACTGAAATTCACAAAGCATTTTAGTGTCCTCCTTCACACCCACAAAATATAAAGTTTTGTCCAATGCTAACAAAAAGCCCCTGGAGCTGCCTTCAGCTGGTTTATCAGGGTGAAGGTCTCACACTGTTGTGGGATGGTAAATTAGGAGTATCTAGAAGCCATTTTCTGCATGCCCTGCCCCTCAGAGCAACCGTTTAAAATCAGCTGTGCCTTCAATTGACAGACAGGATTCCGAAGAAGCAGCTAAGAGACACCAGGAATCAATTTCACCCACTCACACTGGAGCAGAAAATCTCTTACCTTCCAGCCCTGAGAGCTTCCTTTACTGGGTCCGTCTCCAAAAAATGAGAGAAATAGGATAATTCCTGCGTGTTTTTTCAGCCATCGCTCTTGCTCTCCGTCTCTTCCTGTAAATCGGTGAGTAAGAGTGAAATCGAAAGCAACTTTAAGCTCAGCTGGAGGATGTATGGACACAACACACTGCAGTTCATGTCCAAGTTCTGTGCCCTCACAGCCATGGCAAGCCTGAGTGGAGGGGCTTCACACAGCCGCTTTTAAATGGATTTCAGAGGTTTGAGTGTGTGAGGGATCAGTGTGTGTGAGTCCCACATTGTCCTCCCTGCTCCTGCCAGCAGAGGGGATTGAAATTCTTTCCATCCCATAAGGTGACCAAGGATCTGCTTAGTGTCTGACATTCTTATTTCTACCCTTGTCCATCAATCCCCCTTGTCACTGCATTGCCTGCAATCCACCAACACAGAGGTCTGGCTCTGAGCTGAGGGTGAATGTTTTTTCCCGGAAAATTTAAGCAATTAAACAGTTTTATCTTTTCTCTGACAACAGACAGTTTGGTTATTGTAAATTTGTTTGTTTGTTTTGTTTTATACAGGCCAGGTCAGAGGTGGAAGTACAGAGCAGAAATTCAGCAATGCAGCCAGGAGGTGTCCAGTTGAAATCTGATTTTGATTTGGTCAAGTTATAGCATTTTGAAAATCCTTCTTTGTGAGCCATCAGTCATACGGGTGTCAATGTGCAGTAACTCCACTGCGGTGGACGGAGCTGATTGCCCTTTTGCGGTTAGGTTGGTGTAACTACGTCACTCGGGGTGTGGATTTGACACTCCCTAAGTGATGTACTTACACCGATGTACATTATCGTGTAGACCTGACCTGAGAAGGTGATGCAGCTACACCTGCTGAATTCCTGAGCTGTACAGAGTTTACTGTCCAGGTCTGATTTGCAAACAGACCAGTTACCTGTTGCTTTCCATGACATTATCCAGGAGAAGCAGTGGGAACCTGGTATCACTAACAATTTTAAGCACGGGACAATATTGTATTCTGTGCCATCTTCCTCTTTGCTTTTTGGGACAAGAAGTTATTTGTAAAGTACCACCTCTCTTCATTGTTTGCCCCACACAGTTTGACCAGTTAAGGTTTCTGAATTGTTGGCAACCTTATCAACCCACTCAAAGCTTTGAAATTAATTATTACTAGTGATATTGTTCCAGCTTCCAAGGAGTGTTTTGTATGAATACTGTGTGTGCCTTAGTTTCCCCTATGTGCTGCTTAGATGGGGGCGGGGAAGGTTATTTACTCTTTGCAGGGATCTTTAGCAGGGCACTTTATGATCAGTGTAAGTTACCAGGGAGACAGGGTAGCCTGATTTGCAGATGAATAAGGTTTAATGCACAAGGATTTCTTTGATAGTTAGTTGAACACAAAGTCAAAAATTAACTACAACGTATCCATATTCAGAAGCCCCAAGGAGTCTGTGTTCACTCCAGAGGCTGTATACAGGAACGGCTGTCTTCAGGAGCCCCGCCAGGTGATCAGGCCACTAGCATCTCCTGAGGAATCTGGTGGTGATGAAGCGCACCCTCTTGTCTGGGTGGTGGCTTTTTATACCCTTTTTTACACACGTCTATTCATTCACTTATCTTCGGTGACGTTTTCATGTCCTTGGCTCTCTCTATCCTTCATTGTTAGTAATAACTAATATTCACGTTCTCACCATCTGGCAGTGGAAAATCGCCCCAGACGTTGGGAAAAAGCACCCCTAAACATAAAAAGTGCAAACTCTATCTATGTGCAGCTGCAAACTAACAAGCCATGTGCTGCACTGTGCCAAACCCACGTTAGTCATTGTTTGCTGTGACGTGCAGAAACCGAGGTACCCCCCCGTTGCCCAGCGACCTGTTGGTCTCAGGCTGCTGACGCTTAGGCCTCAAACCGTGCTCAAGCAACTCAGGCCAGTAACTCAGGCCAAGCTAGGCCTCCAACAGGATCCAGATGTGCCTGACGCCTGGCCCATGCTATGGAGGGCCTGAGAAGACAATGGTCCCTCCAATTGCCCAGACGTTTGGTACCCAACAACGAACGACCAGGCATGGCTGCCCCCAGCAGGAAGTTAGCCCGTTGTGACTAGCTGGAGCATCAAGGGCTGCGGAGGAGGGCCAGGTGACTGTGTTTCCCGGCAACAAGAAGAAAGAATGGAAAAGGGGCCCTTGGAGCTGTTAAGTGTGGGCTGTGGGAAGCAGGAGACACTTCTGGACAGGGACTGAAAAGAGGTCGGAGGGCTCTGGTCCCGACCCAGATGGGCTGTGCTGTAACTTTCTCCTCTCTGCGTTAACTAAGGACTTTCCATGCTGTGTCCAGACATCAAACAAACCTTCTGCTTCCACACCGCTGGCTGAGAGCCACTCCAGACTGATGAAATTAGGGGTGCACGGCTCCCTTCGGTGTGCAAGTCTTCCCCAGGTGCCCAGCCCAGGTGGACTTGCTGAGGGGAGCTCACGGAGTGAGGCAGGGCTGCTGAAGGCGCCGAGGTTTGGTCCCAGGAGACGGTGAAACCCAGGGGCTTCCTCCAGAGAGAGGGAGTCAACCCCCTAGGGTCACTCGCAAGCACTGTTCCAGAGCCGTTTGAGAGCACCGGACCTGCGGATCCATGACAGATACACATACAGGATACCGTATCTGTAAACAATTTTATTCACAGTATTCACATTTTGAGCCCAGATTTTGAGAGCAAAGTTTGCAATTCAAAGATTATGGGGTGCATAGTTAAGGTCGGAACAGTGTTTCTGTTTAAAGCCAAATTTTCAAACCTTTAAAAAAAACAGATAATCAGATCAACTTGAAAACTGGCATCCTAATTCAAGGACTAAGGAAGAACCTGTGTTGCAAATCTGAACTCATTTAATCACAGGGTTCTTGAGACAGCCAGGATCACACTGAGAGAAAGGCGCTAATGTCTGAGCCAATGGTAGTATATGGCTCGAAGGCGTTCATTACCATGTATTTTTGGACAGGTTTCCATGTCCCACAGCGCCTTATATCTCGTCCTCCGATGCCTGTTTCCAGTCTTGTACATGTTTGGCATTGTTGGGCCATTTTGAAAAAAAAAAATTTTGTTGGGTCCTGTGCGGGGTGCTTGTGTTTGGACATTTGAAGCCTGTGTTTGGAGCAAAGAAAAAGAAATTAAAGAAAGAAAGAAAAATTTAAAAAGAGGGAAAAAAGAAAAGAGGAAAATTAAAAAGAAAATGAAATTAAAGAAAAATGTAATAAAAGAATAAAATAAGGGTTAATTTGGAATAATGTTGAAATTAAAGAATGCTCTGCCAGGTTGAGTGCAATATTTTAAAGCTTTAGAAAAGAGGCGGAAAGAGAAAGAAAGGAGGAAAAATTAAAGAGGAAAAATTAAAAAAAAATAAGAGGCATTTTGAAATTAAACAATTCTCGGTTAGGTTGAGAGAGAAAGAAAAGAGGAAAAATTAAAGAAAAAAGAAATTAAAAAGGGGTATTCTGTGATTAAAGAATGCTCTGCTAGGCTGAGGGCAAGATTTTTAATCTGAGGCTGAGAGAGAAAGAAAAAGAGAAATTAAAGAATTCTGTGTTCGGCTGAGAAAGAGTTTTAAAGCAGAGCAAAAAAGAAATGAAATAAAAAAGGAAAAATTGAAGAATTCTCGACTAGGTTAGAGAGCAGAGGGTAAAGAGAGAAGCCAGTGAGCACCGCATGGCAGAGGGATTTAAAGAGAGCTTTAAAAAGATTTTAGAAAGAAAGGTTGGTTTGAAATAAAGAAGAGAGCTCGTGTCACTTACAGAACACAGGGCTGAGAAGGAAACGTTTTTAAACCACAAGAAAAACCTGGGCTACCGAGGAGAAGGGGAGAGAGAGAGAGAGAGAGAGAGAGAGGACAGGAGAGGACAGGAGAGGAGTGGATGCCTGTCGGCAGGGAAATGATAACTATCTGGGTGGGCAGCCAGCCTTAGGGCCTCTGGGTAGGACCAGTCAGGAGCTGTTCTACACCTTTGTCACAGAATGCATTGTTTGAACCATGAGGCTGGTTTAAACCAACCCCTGTTTCCCCCCAAAATCACAGCCCAGGCTTTTTAAACGTCTGTACAACCCCTGGATAATTTGGCTGTTTTCCCCACTTTTTGAGTTTTAACAGTCTTTAAAGTTCTGCCTAAAGAAATTATACAAAACTGCTAATGTAACAAGAGTTAACACTTCTTACCAGAGATAAGGAGAACAGGCTTATCGATTTTTTAATTTCGTTTTGTACCAGGAATTAAAGACACGTGTGAAAGTTCTGTCAAGCTCCCTCACTCTGGATGACCCTCAGAAAGCAGCTTATACAAAAACGTTTTTCAAATGTAGAAGGAAAACCATATGTTTTACCACAAGAAGCCCCCTTTTACCTGTTTTGAAGATGTAAGATAAACACAGCCCCTGAAGAAACAAGTGCTTTACTTAATTCTTTTGCTAACATGAAAAAACAAGATGAGATTTATAGTGAAATAAAGTGTTTCTTCCCTAACTTTTAAAATTTAAACCAAGGAAAGGTTTAGATTTGTTAAAGACACTTGTGAAAGTTACATCAAGCTTCCTTTTACTTAGTTTTACTGGAAATTGACTTTTAATTTAAGTTTTATGACAGGATCTCCCCATTATTTACAATAAATTCTTAAATGGCTTAATAGAAATGAAGCTATATTAGCAGGTTTTACACTGTTCGACACTAAAAAATCAGCTTATAGAAGAAATTGTTTAAATTTAAAAGAAAAAATAGTGTTTTACTATCAAGAGGGCCCCTTTCTAACTGCTTGAAGACATAAGCTAAACCCACACTGGTTATCTGAAGAAATAGACCCCAACCCACCTCCTGAAGTTTAACATCGGTCATTTTAAAATGAGATGTTTCTTGTATGCAGCAAGGCCTATTTGAAGCAACGAGCGTTTTTAAAAGCTGTTAACTTTTGCAGCAAAAGCCCAGGCTGAAAATTAAATAACGGAAGCCTGAAAAGCTGGTAAGTTGCCTTAATTTCCATAACTAAATAATTCCAGGACATGGATAGTAAGAAAATTCCTGTTTACAGGGATGTAAATTGTGAAGAAATAGTATAGTATGAAAAGGTTTTTTAACCTCCCCACCCCACCCCAGCTTGCTTTTTAAAGTGTTGCCTAAAGGAACAAACAAGGCACCTTTTCTAAATGTAAAGGTAATTTGAAATGATGAGAGTTTCTTCCCTATGTCCCAGACTTTTTTTTCCCCTTAATTCTTTTGCTAATGTGAAAAAACAGCATTGGTGATTTTTGAATAAAATGTAAGGCCTCGTTTGTATGCAGCGAGGTCTATTTAAAGCAGCAAGCTTTTTAAAAGGTTGTTAGCTTTTGCAGTGAAAGCACAATTACCACAAACCATACAAATAAAAGGAATGTAACACTTTTTAACTGTTTCAATGGTCCTAATATATAAAATAAGTTTAAAAGAGTAAAATGATGTCATATCGTCCCCTCACGCCTCTCTCCTTTTTTCCTCGAAGAAAAAATGTGTGAAGAAGGTAGATAAAAAATGACGCCACACTGGTTATTCAAATAAATGACTTTTAAAAATTCATTTTCAGAGGCCCCCACAGCCCCTTTTTTAAAAACAGGTTTAGGCCTATAAATGGACAGAGAAAACTGCACATAGTGTTCAAAGAAATCGTGCTGCTGAAAGACTTCTGCCAGCATGGAAATCAGCGACACGGTAAGAGACAATACTGTTTTGTGTGACACCATGGTTATTATGCATGTGGGGTGTTTAGCAAAAAATAACAGCTTTTTATTTTAAATCAGACGATGCCTTTTCCCCTGAAATATCACAATCCGCACTAGAAGGGTTAACAAAATCAAGGCAGACACCTTTAAAAAAGGTACACAGAAATGTCTCTGAAGCTGCTGCAGTTTCCAGGGACGGGAACAAACAATACAAAGGATCCAGTCCCCCCGACTTTGAACAGCTCTGCAACTCCCAAACCTCCTCTACACATAAGGAGCCAGCTGTAAAAAGGATCAAGGCCAACACCAACACTGGAGCAACTGCAGTTACCAGGGTTGGGGGTAAATGGCAAAAGGGGCCAAACCCCCAGATTCTGAGCACCTCTAAAACCATCACTACGCACAAGGAACCTGCTGTAAAAAGGGCAAAGGCAAACACCCTGTAACAGCTGCAGTTTCCACAGGCGGGGATAAGCGGGACAATTCTGAACAACACACGCCACCTGCTGTTCTTATTGCAACATTTGCTGTTTGTGAGGAGCTGTTTAACGCTGGCACATCTCTTAGGTGTTTAATAGACAGAAAGGTTTCGAAGGTAGTTACCGATGTGTTTCAAACGCCACATTCTCCAGAAGAGAGGGAGCCTTAAACCGAAAGATAACAGAACCAGGCAAGGATTGTAAAACTGGAGAAAGTGGTGAAGGACGGATGTGACTAAACATGAAACCTAAAAACATAAAGAGGGGCTGGGAAAAAAAGTGGGAGAGATCTAAAAAATGAAGGAGGCTTTTGACAAAGACACTTAAAAAAGCCAGAACGCTTTTCAGGAGACGCCCCCCTTTCCTCCCCTCAGCCAAGGAAGGGAAATGGACATAGACCTCCCTGACTCCCGCTTCTGAAGGTGCAGAATCTCCCGCTCCTAATGCCCCTCCGGAGGTGTATTTGGAAGGTGTGAGACACTGGATAAGGCACCAATGAGAATTTAACGCTTATGAGTATTTGCAAGAATTTCGTTCTGCTAATGTGCACAGAGTGACGGACTCATGCTGGCCATGGCGGCCGTTGACACCGCTATTCAACATTCGCTAGGTGATTTTAATAACCAGTTGGAGCCCGAAGATTTTTTACAGCTCCGGGGCTAAACCACCCTCTCTTTTCCAAAGGAGGCCTGGGGAAGAGTTAAACACTGTAGATTTTTAAATAATGTCATCAACCTATTGCAAAGTAGCGCAGAGATCATGGGGGCCGGTCCTCTCAGGCTAGTGTCACGATTATTAGAAACAGGGCGGGTGGAGGTGAAGTTGTTAGACCCTTAAAGACTATCACGTACAGTAAAATCATAGAAAAAAATACAACATTTAATGGATTGAAATAAGCAGGGGTACAGCCTATGTTTTGCCGGGAGCGTTCTGGGTCTCTTATCAAATGAAAACTCACAGATGCCCAACTATTAGAGGGGGCCAGGCGTCTCCACCAGGGGCTGGGCTTTCAGACCAAACAATGGTTAGTTTTACAGATGTGAGCTCTTTTGAAGAGCGCTTAGGCATGGCTATTAAAGTAAGGTATCGGGAAAATGGAAATCAGCACTTTTTTACAACGGGTGGGGAATGCCGCCCGAAAACGATTTTTGTTCTGTTACACAACAAACATTATTACAGTGTTCTAAATATTAAAGCCTCAATAGGAGCGGAGTATTTGTGCGACTACTGCCACGCCACACATAGCCACAAACACGAGCACTCCTGTGAAAACCACTGCCACCCGTGTAATAATGCCAAGTACCTTGAAGTTCCGGGGAAAAAAGAGATGCTCCAGCTGTAAGCTATTTTGCAGGTCCCAGGCCTGTTTAGAAAGACACAGAGTTCTGGCAGCAGATGGTAAAATTGACTGTAAAACTAGAAGAAGTCTTTGGGATAAGTGCAGCTTCTACAATGTTACAATGTAAAAGCACAGAGTGTTCCCAGGGTTATCAAAAGACAGACAGCAGAGTCGATCCCAAATGTTACATGCGCAATATCTGGTCTCCAGAGGAGTGGGGGATTATGTGTTTTAGGATTTGAATGCATGCAAGAAACGGGGGTACACGTGCCAAATTATGTTTATGCTCTGCATTGAGATGAAGAAACCAGCTGGGAATTTAAGGGGGAAGAATCCGTTTTTGTTCCTGGGGATTCATCTCTGCAGCCAGATTCCCAGAAGGTTGCAGCTCCTGGCTGCCGCTTCCCAGCAGAGCCCAGCCACTCCTTGGCTCAGGATCTTTTGCCTGGTCTGACCAGGGGAGCGGGAGTTTAGTGGCTCCAGGGGCTGATGGGATACTAGCCCCTACTAAGAAATATAATTTGTTAACTCGCTCAATTGTTAAGGCAATCTGATTCCCAGAACCAGCTAGCCTGGGGGGGCTTCACGACACGCAGGGGGGCAGGGTGCAGGAGTGGAAGCGGGAGCAGCCGCTTGTCAGCCTCCTGCATCCCCCGACAGTGGTGAAGAGCTGGCCAGGCCCCCTCCCCAGGATGGGGGGTGAGGCCGCCCCATCCAAGCTGGCACCAGGCTGCGGGGCTGCAGCGGGAGAGGTGGGCACTGCATGCCGGCTAAGTGCGGGAAGGGGGGACGGCAGAGCCAAGCCTCCGTGTGCACCCCCCACATGCCTTACAGCCCCTGCCCCCGCAGGTACAGACCCCGTCTCCCTGGGGCAGCTATGGGGGCAGTGCGGGGACCCCTCCTTCCTTGGGTGGGAGGGAAGGTGTGAGGCCGGGGGGGGGGGGGGCCCAAATGTAGGTTTGGCCCCCGGGCGCCGGAGACCCTCTGTACGCCAGTGTCCGCAGATAAACTGCTAGGCTTATTCAAACAGTTTGACATTTCCTCCCCTATGTCCCAGCCCACATGGCTGTGTCCAGACAAATGTTTGGAGGCTGGGGTAGCTCCCTCCATGGGCAAGTCATGACCCCCAACAGCCACAGGAACTCTTCCTCCCGGGGCTTTAGCTGCATCCTAAAAAACTCCTGAATTTCACTTAAATTCAGTGCCACCTCAGGCAAATCTGACCCAACCTCAACTGGCCCCATCTGAGAGGAGCCTCTGTCTGTTCATAGAGTCCCTCATTATCTCAAGCTGGGCTATCCGTAGCAGGACCGTATTTCCCTTGTGATCTGGTTATGACATTGACATTATCATTCATCACTACAACATCATGCCCTATTCAAACATCCGCCGGGAGAAGCTCCCTTCTAACACCAGCCACCATGTCAGCCCTCAGATCTTCCCACTCTCAGTGGAACTTTGCTGAGGGCCCCTTTGCCCTATACTCAGAAAGTGCCACCAGGTTCACACTTCCATCTGGCAAATCTCTCTCCTCCGGACTAGTTCCTTTTTAACTAAGCTAATGTGCGAGGCGGAATCTCTCCACCCGGTACACACAGTCCCACTGACCCTGGCACACTCGATGAATGACTCATTGCCCCTCCACGGCTCCGCCCTCACACACTCAGTGAGGCGACACACGCATCCCTCCCACTAGCGATGACTAAAGTGGTAGTGTTAACACCTCAGTGCTTGTGTCTGGACAGAAGGTGGCGGTGTTAACACCCACATGGCCAGGCTCTGTACTTAAAGTAACCTCTTTCGAACGGATTGTGGGCTGGGGCGTTGCTGGCCGTGGGGCGTTCTTGTCCCTTTGGTTTGGATAAGTTGCCGTTATAAGCCCAACGAGTCCACACAGGTGGCGTGTAGCAGGTTTTCCTCCCGGGTGAGAGGTTTTAAATTCTGTGTTGGTATAAGATTTCCCATCCAAGTTGGGGCAGGTCGTATTCCTGAACCCATCCTCACGCTTACCCTGCGAAGAACAGAGATTGCCTTTCCTGGTTCCTATTCTCTAGGAAACATCAGCAATTTGTGCAGCTTCCAAAATGGTATCAGAGTTTTTATCAAGCACAGCTGCTCTGATCTGGTGTCGCTATTTCCAGGGGCTGTTCCCTAGCAAATAAATCACTAACTCCACCATCACTGCCCCAAGCCTTTGCCCCCTCCATCCACTTTTTCATATACCCAAGCAGTGCATGAGCAGTTTCCACGTAGGTAACGTTATCAGACAGCTTAGCATTTCTAAATGTCAGCCTGTGAGACTCTGGAGTAACTTTAAACCTTTGCAATACAGTTTCTTTAAACTTTACATAATTTAACACATCCTCTAATTCCATTTCATTAAATACCTTCCTGGCCCTTCCAGTCCATCTGGTGAGGAGAACAGGCATTCTTCTCTCATCAGGAATCTGATGAATATCACAGAGTCTTTCAAATGCAGACAGAAACGCCTCAATATCCTCATCGTCTCTGTAGATGGGACAGATGCTTTCCAAATCTTTGATGGCGAGAAGCGAAGAACTTTCAGGCGATGGCAGACCTATTTTCCCTTCCAGGATCTGGAGCTGGATTCTGGCTGCTTCCATCTGCCTTTGATGAGCCCTTTCCTCAGCATCCAGCAGTTTTATCTGCCTTTCATGGGCTCTCTCTTCAGCTCGCTTGCCTGCGCCCTCTCTTCAGCTTCTTTCTCCATCCCAGCTATCTTTTGTTTTTCCTGCAATCAAAGATCTGTCATTTCTCTCTCTCATGTCGAAGACGCTGGCTCTCTCTCAGGGCTTGCAGTCTAACCTTTTCTGCAGCAGCTACCTCTGTGAGCGAGTCAGGCAGGGATCCTGCTCTCTGGTCAATGTCCATGAGCAAATCTCTCATTCTCTGCTCCGAGGTATCCCCTCTAAGGGTTATTTTTCTCTCCTTACATAATTGCTTAAGATCTTCGCGCTCATAGACTCATGTGAGCGTGGATCACTCATCGTGACTAACTTTAACCTTAACGCTCTCAGCATCACATTTTAAATTTGGAGTAGCGTGGGGTTCTGCTCCAGAACCCAAATGATCTGGTTCTGTGGATCCTGCTAAGACTACACCACTGTGACCCATCTGTGCCTAGGGTAACCACCTGCAGATAGCCAAGGTTAGTGCAGGCTGGAGAAGGAGAACAGATTCTCCCAAAGTGGTGGCTAACACGGCATTTAGACTCCCCAGTCAGTCATAAACAGGGCTTCTGATTTCCCACACTGTTTATCAAGAAGGTAAAATAAAAAATGCACAGCCCCCGTTGCTGCACGTCAGTCTCTGGCTCCCAGTCAGTAACGAGGTCCAGTAAAGAAAGAAATTATTTAAACTCTATTCCCTTTACTGAACTGTTCTCCTGACCCCCAAAGGGTCAGCCACGTTACTAGATCAATAGGAGTTGGATCTTACCCAAATATCACGCTGGCAGCCAATCCTTTGTAACTAAACCTAAAGGGTTATTATGAAAGGAAAGAAACAAACGAGCTGAGATGTGCTACATTATTAAAGCAATCTCATACCTAGAAATGACTGTGAAGTCCATGTGTATCAGATAATCACAGAACGGTGGAGTTTGCAGGCTGGTACAGTCCAACTCTCTGGTGTACACCCAGTACCTGGATGGGTCTCGTCCTTTTTTTCACAGCTTCAGTGGGAGACGAGTTGATCCCGAGATCGGAGGCAGGAATGAAGACAAGATGGGGATGGTGCAGCTGCCTTTTATGTGCCTTTGCCAGGGGGCTTGTCCCAAATCAGCCACACAGCACATGGCCTAGAAATGCCCAGGCCTGTCCCTAGGGCATGTTCTTGTGTAGCCTGGTGACTCATAAGGGGCAGCCCTGGCTTCTCTCCCTGGGCTCATTGTACCTGTGCGAGTTCCCTCAATGGGCCATTGAGCAGGGTTAGTGCTGCTGTCATCCTGTCTGTTGTGTCACCCACAAACACAGCACAAGTCACCATGCGGATATGCCAGACATATTCATAACTTACATCACAAACATGACACATGCACATAAACAATGTTATCGTATTCAGCAAATTATAACCTTCCTAATGGTGCCTGACATGGCCTAGCTCCTACAAATTATTGTGATTTGAAATATTGCTGTTCAATAACGTTATAAACGGTCACCCCCAATCCAGACAGCATCACAGCTGGCACATTTTGTTCTTTGGGCAGGCTGGGTGCATTGCACACGCCAGAGGTTCCTTGCATCTCTCCTTCCGTAACAGGGAAGATCATTTATCTTTGAAACAATTTACCGGGGGTGCGGTGGATTCTCCATCTCTGGCAATGTTAAAATCAAGATTGGCTGTTTTTCTAGAAGACCTGCTCTGGGAATTATCTGGGGGAAGTGTGACTCTGACAGCACCCGAATGCCGGAGGAGAAGGGGCTCAGTGGTACAAGGTAATGAGTTTCACCTGGCCTGACCCAGTGAGAGGGGTGTGACAAAGTGGGCATTTTCGTAATATTTATATGAAGTCTAAATGTGCCGCAGTCTTAGCGATTAGCTAAACGAGAAATAGGACTGAGTGGCTCTAAAGTTTTACATTGTTTTATTTTTGAGTGCAGCTATGTAAAAATAGAATTCTACATTTGTAAGTTGCGCTTTCATGATACAGGCATTGCACTACGGTACTTGTATGAGGTGAATTGGAAAATACTATTTCTTTTAACTTTTTTACAGTGCAAATACTTGTAATAAAAATAATAATATAAAGTGAGCACTGTACACTTTATATTTGGTGTTGTAATTGAAATCAATATATTTGAAAATGTAGGAAACATCCAAAATATTTAAATAAATGTTTTTCTAGTATTGTTTAGCAGTGCGATTAAAACTGCAATTAATCGCAATTATTTTTAATTGTTTGACAGCCCTAGTTTTTATGCTATTTGTTTAATGTTATGTTAAAAAGCAGTAGTGGCTATTAAAGTCTGTGCTTTCAAACAGTTAACGAAAATCAAATTGGTTTCACAAGCAAATGAACCCTAAACAGCTTGCATAAAAGGTCTGTTAACTCCTGTACTCAGGGGAAGAGAGCAAAAGAGCAATACACCTTCTCTCGGAAGACTGTGAACATCTATTTTAGCAGTAAAACACTATATTTATCATGAACCAATTATTAATGCATGTGTTAAATGAAAATACATGTCTATACAACAATTCCAAAAGCATCTGAAACAGGTATATTTGTGCAAAAGAATTGGGAAAATCAGAAAAGTATGTTATAAAAGACTTAGTCCATATTCCATTGTAAACAAGATAAATTAATCCATGTATTTAATTTTGTGGAATCAAAGAATTAATCATAGAATTGATTATAGAATGCATGGCCTGATATTGATTATAGAGGGCTGGCCTGAAACTGGGTAGCCTGAACTGTGATGGAAGCCCTCAGGTTAAATCACTGACAGGATGCCCCAAACTGAGACTGAGATAAAGATGCTAAAATCCCACAGGCTGTCTCAGGACCACCATTTAAATGCAAACTCCTTTTGTGAACTCCAGCCCTTTTTGATGTCTGTAAACCGACATCTCCTGTTTTGATAAGTACCAGTACCTGCCCCCCTTTGTCTTACCGGCCCCATAGAAACTCACTCCATACAATTTAGCATTTGAACAGGTATTGTGTAACCACCCATCTTCGGGTGTTAGCCAGGGTCCCTGAAAACTACATTGTATAATCAAGTGACTCATTGGGCGTTCCTGTGAGGGCATCTGGTGTGCCCCACCGTGCATTGATTGTCTTTCCTGTTAAGTATAAACTGTTAATCCAATTCCACTATACGATCGACATGTAAATGAACCTAAGCAACCCCTATATAAGTCTTTTGTATCTGGTAGCCAGGGGAAGTACATTTGCCCAGCATCCAGACATGCTGCTTGACTTCCCTATAGCTACCTGGGTTTTCCCTATGGCTATAGTATTCCCCATAGCTATGGTTATGTGATTGTGTGTGTGTCACAATTAAAGCTGCACCCGATCCAACTCTAAAATGTAGCAGTGTGACTTTATTTTTCCTCGACAATTTGGATTACTGAAAACAAGGGAAATGTAAGATAAACAAACAAAAATTTGAATTATGTTAACCATGATTAAGGGTGCGTCCAACAGACTGAAGTAAGCAGAAGGTATCAGGGCAGAGTAAAGAAACCTCTGGGCATCAGGAAAAAAAATGAAGTGCTTTATATATAGCAGACAGGTTGAATTTAGTTGACCAATCAGATATGGACAATTAAGAAGGCCATCAGCTAGAAACCACTAACTGGGCCAGGTCCAACTGTTATTTACACTGCATATTATTAAGCACAGCGAGTTCATGTGCCTGTGGTTTTAAACCTTTATCACTGAAATCTGGATGAATTTGGCTACTGTGTAAAAACAACTATATTGTCGCTGTAAACATCCTTGTTAATTTAAAAATGTTATTGAAGATAATGTTTAAAAACTGGTCAGGTACAGAGTTGAAATGGAATAGTTTCTGGGCATCCAGGCATAATGTACAGATTATCAGGGGGTACAGAGTTTGGTTGGGAGTCCTGGAGTACAATGAAAGGATAATCTGTGGTATCCTGGCGGGGTGGGGGGGGGGGGGGGTTGACAGTTCAGAATACAAGCGATCAGTAATTTGGGAACATCACTTATTGCAGGGGTTACATAGGAAGCGGCTAATGGGGAGTAGGTATGTCTATAACAGTGGATTATTGAGTCAGGTGAGTGGTGAAGATAGACCTTTAGTCTTTAAGTTCCTCGCGGTGGCGCTCCGGCTTTCTCGTCCCGGTATTGTCTGGCAT
>NW_027133486.1:0-8509 GCF_026122565.2 Emydura macquarii macquarii | reverse complement strand
AAGTATGCTGCGCCTCAATTGGTGGCAGACAGGATGGTGCAGCTTAGTTTGACCCACAAAAGAGCCTTTGGGGAAGAACAAGGTCTGCTAGATAAGTCTTCATTCAGACAAAATGCTTACTTGTAGGCTTGGCTTTAAGGAAACAGACATTTGCTAGCCTGCTCCATCCCAAGGCAAGTTTCACTCATGGTTTTATTGTTTCAGTTCCTTGTTTTGCAGGATTCACTTCCAGGCCGAGGGCACACTGGCGATGCAGAGACTGGCTGTTAAGTGATGTGATGGCTTTGCTTTCAGGGGGAGTCTCACTTCGACATAGCGCATCCTCTTGGGGGGTGCGCTGCAGCACTGAGCACTCCAGTCTGGCTGTGTTAGAGCGAGGTGCCCACCCTGGTACGTGGCATCTGACCAGTTGCAATTGCACGGCCATTCTGCTTTCTCACTCCCACTCACTGAACAGACACGAGATGGGGTGGGGATGGGGGAAGCTCATATCTGTTGTTGGACCAGCGTCCATTGGTGAGAGAGAGAGACAAGCTGTCGAGCCCCTCCCCCCCCCCCCCCCCGGAGCTCTTTTCGGGTGTGGGAAAGGTACTCTCGGGGCACAGCAAAATGCCAGATGGAGCAAATCGTTTAGCATAAGTTGTTAGCACATATTGTAAAGACCATTCACTGCAGAGTGGCCCAGTCCATCATAGGACAAAAATGGCGGGTTAGTGAGTCTCTTCAGTCCACTGATTTCTAGGCCAGGTCAATACTGCACAATGACATGGGTAGAACCGTATCGCTGAGGGCTGCGAATGTGTAGACAGTGTGATGTTGGCGGGAGAGCTTCTCCTGCTGACGTAGCTACAGCCTCTCTCCAAGGTGTATTAACTAAGCCAATGAGAGAAGCTTGCTTACATTAACCAGAGCATCTTCATTTGCAGCTGTGTTTTAAATGTAGACCTGTTCCTATATCGGTATAATGACGTCACTCCAGTATGTGACAAATCCACACCCCGGAGTGACTTAGCTACAGTGACTGACCTACCTACCCCCCTGGATAGACAGCACGTCCTCGATGGTTCTCCTACCAACAGAGCTTCCACCACTTGGAGGTGGAGTAACTACGTCGTCAGGAGACGTGCTCCCTTCACTAACGTGCTGTAATGGTGCAGCTGCATCGCTCTAGCACTGCACGTGAAGACCAGCCTTCAGTGTCTAGTAGAGTAATGCATTTAAGCTCCAAGGGTTGGCTTTTGAAGGTGTTGTACAGGTTTCTTTGCAGGATGAGGACCCAGAAGTCAGATACAGCATGACTGCTTCTGTGTTCGCCCACAGGTGACGGGTGTGTTTGTCTGCCATCGTTTTCCTGTGAGTTCCATTCGAGTATGTCATATCTGTCTGGCTCTCCCCCCCTCCCCCCCCCAGTAGCTGCTGCTAAAGGCCTTGTGCGCTGGAGGAAGAGCACCAAGTGTGGTGACAGATACGACAGGTGTGTTGGGGGGTTGATCATTGCAGTAGTGGAGTATGTCTCAATGACCACATTCCCCAGAGTGATCACTCTCTAGCTGACCACACCAGCCTGCGTGCTCAAAGGAGACCTGCACAACACTTTAAAAGACCAGCCTGGGAGCTCAAAGTCCGAACTCTGCTAGACCTTAAAAGTCATGGACTGACCAGCACCCCTGGATTTATGGCTTCTTATGACAATCTGTAATCCACTGACTCCTCTTTCTCCTGGATCTGCAGGGTGTGAACAGACCCTCTGCCTTTAATGCTCCCTTAGCACAGATTGTAACTCCTATGTTAAACAGTCCGTTCCACCTTGCATTTTGCTGTGATGCTCCCCCGTATCTTTCCCAGCCTGAAGAAGAGCTTGGTGTGGCCCAAAACTTCTCTCACCCACAGAAGCTGGTCTAATAAAAGCTATTCCCTTTCCCACCTTGTCTCTCTAATAGCCTAGGACCAGCACAGCTACAACAACACTGCATATATAATGGCCCTCTGGCAATTACAGCAATTGCTTGCATAGGGAAAAGTCATATTAGGGGAAAAGTTTAGTTTGTTTATAGCTGTCCTCGTTATTCAGCACCATCTAACCAGCCAACTTTCCATCGGGCACTGGGGAGGCACGAACCACAACTTGGGACAGCATTGAGCAGACTGCACTAGTGTGTTGTGTGTGTTAGCCGCCGGCATTGCCCCTTGCAGCGGGCTTTCTGGGAGCCTGAGTGATGAGTGCTGTTCTGTAGCTGAGTCTCACTGGCATCTTCTAGCCTTTGTTGTGAAATGTCTGCCAAACGGCCTGACTTTGGTACTCATTCACTTTTTGTTACCATTGCATTGGATCGAACAAACTCACCTTGTTTATAGTACAGCCATTAATCCTCGACTCAGACAACTCCTCTAGGGCCCCTTACAGCCTCTGTAAGATACAGATCAGGTGCTTTATTTGACCCTCTAGAAATGTGCAGCTGATTGAACTCTTGAACCGAGCCACACCAAAGGCAATGACTGCAGGGAAATGGGGTGTGCCAGCTCCTGATCCAGTACCCGCAAGAGCGGGTTGTAATCAGGAAGTGTTTGTCCTGGAATATAATGCGAGGAAAGGAACAAGGTGATGAGGAGGGAAGGAAGTGGGTTCAAGTTAGTGAACTGGGTAAGCAAACACAAGACAGGCTCCACTGGGTCTGCAAGCAGCTGATTTGTGCAAGTCCGGGGGAGTTGGGACATGCAGTGCTGTCTGTTGAATGAGGCCCTGGGGCCATCCGCCCGTTTTGTCTCCTCACAAATTGCTCCCAAGCCCCTCTACTTTCTCTAACTCTATTTGCTAGGTCCAAGCCAGATCCAGTGAAAAATGTAAGAAACAGCCTCTGGGTTAGGGGCAAGCTGTTTGTTTGTCTTCTGGTATTGTTTCTGAGTCCTGACTGGCTGGGACACTTTAAACAGGAGCCTAACGAATGGCATCCAACACATGTTGGCGTTTTTGCTAAAAACTAATGGAACTTTAGACTAGAGCTTGGCAAATATTTCCAGGAATAAACCAAGTGAGCTGAATCCTCAGGAGCAAGGAATGACAAATGAGTTTCCAGACATTTTACAAAACACCAGTGAAGTGCTTTTTAGGTGTCCTGCTCTTCTGAGGCAAAAGCTAGTCTTCATGGTTTACTATAGCCAATCTTTGTAAAACTACTACAGCTTAATGCAACATGGCTTCTGATGTTCCCCCCTAACCCCCTGGAATTTACTGTGCCTTCTTCATTTTAGTGTGAATGTATGGATTCTGAGTCATTTTAGCCATGTTTCACTGCAGGATGAGCTAGCCAAGCAGCGGACGGGGGAGAGGAAGGGGCAGTCATGTACGGAATCCACCAGCATGTTTGCAAGAGGCTCCCTTCCCAAGTTAGGGAAGTATGTGGACACGTGTGTGTGTGTGTGTGTGTGTATTCTAACTTGGGACAGCTTATTTTGGGTTAGCTTTTTCTTTATCAGGATGACTACCAATAGTCTAGCAATTGCTAACAAGTGAGCAATTAAAAACTATTTCCTTGGCAGAATACACATGAACAAAACCACCCACCATTGGTGGCTCATCTACGGTAGTTGAGCCCAAGGTCCCTGGATCTAAAAGCATGAACCTCACTGCCTGAGGTGAAAGATCAGGCCTAATGGGTCTGAGCAGTATCAGACTCCTAAAAATGTCTATATGGCCCACCTGTGAGAGAGGGAACAAAGCCCCACACTGCCATTAACATGGCACTCTCTGTTAAACTGATTTTCACAGGTGCTCAGCACCCACAATTCCAGCTGAGTTGAGCAGGCATTGGGGATGTGCAGCACCTCTTTAAAATCAGTTCATGCTTGTGTGTGATGTGGGAAATAAGTCAGTCAGTTTGGCTTGTTCTATTCCGTAGTCTCAAGGAAACCATCTCCCTGGTGCTCTGAGCAGTCAGACCAGAAAGTCCTGCACTGTGGAGGGACTCTAGATAATAACTAACTGATTTTGGATTAAATAAATGCTGGACTTTATGTCAGCAATGTATCTCCTGAGGTTTTCTGCAACCACATATCATGGTGCTAAAGTAGAGGCTGCACATTCCCAAATGTGAGTGACGGAGTGACGTCTGACTAATGGGGAGGGAGGGAAACTGCCCAAATTGCAACTCACTGTCACTGCTTTGTCTCTGGTTCTCTGACAGACAAGGAATGGGGGTTGGCCATAGACCCTAGAGCCATAAAAGGAGGAATTCCCAGGAGATCAGCTCACACAACCTCCCTGCTCTGCTGCTGCCCAAGGGTGGTTCGCTAAGTGGCTAACCCTTCAGCTCCAGGAAGAATGGAAGAAGAGTGCTGTGTGTGTGGCTCAAAAGCTTGTCTTACCTTACCAACAGAAGTTGGTCCAATAAAAGATATTCCCTCCTGCACCTTGTATCCTGGGACACACGTTATCACTACATAGAGGAAGACTTAGGCACCTATGGGGAAAGGAAGGCATTATTGAACCTCTAAACTAATCTAGGCCGTGTTATGGTGCGCAACGTGGGGAACCTCTTGAACTTCAGGGGTTATGAACCTCCCCCACTGTTCCTTGGGTTCGCAAAGCTAGGGCATGACCTTTTGCCCTCTTGTGATTTAAAGCTGTATTACTTTCCAAGGGAAACCCTACCTTTTTGTTCCAGCTTGTGCTCTGTGGTAGGGCTAGCATGCAGGTGACGTGCATGTTCTCTCTCCATCTCCCCTCACAGATTCTCTCTCTTTGGTTTTTCACCTCTTGTTCGCTATGGTCTTTTGACCCATTTCTTCTCCACACCCTCCCCATAGATTGATTTTAATAGTCTCTTTCTGGCATGGCTGTCAATGGATTTTACAAAGGGCTGGCTAATTGTCTGACCAGACTACTACATTTGTAGGCAGCAGGCTAAAATTACCGTCATCCAACTTTGTTGGCGTGCAGGAATCTCCTATGTACAAGCACTGCACAATTGGTAAGGTGCTTACTGGGTTTTGCCACCTTCCTCTAAGCAGCAGTCATTGGCTGGCTGCAACGTGCCAGACATCATGCACTCATAATTTGATCTGCTCATGTCTTTGTGAAACCTCACATTGTTGCCACCTATCCTACAGGCAGAGGCCTTCATTCTTCTGAGCGGTACCAAACTGGCTAGATCTGGTGCGATAGATGGAAAGCGATGGTTCTGAGACACAGCCAGGGCTGAGATAGTATAGTGTAAAAAAGAATAGCATTCGATGCAACGTGAAGTGCCCATCATGTATGGTGCTGCTGTAAGCATTGCACTTTGCCTATTGCCTGCTTTATCAGCGCTGCCAGAGCCCCCCGGCTGGCTGCCGCAGCTGGTTTAGTATTTTCCTTCCATAAAGAAAATATTGCGAGAGGCCTATCCCTGCTGCTGCACGCAAACAACACACACTGTTCTAAGAGCTTTGAGAGAGGCCTGCGGGGGTGCAGAACGTCATTAAATCTTTTCTCGCTGTAGAACTGATTGTCTGCTAAAAGCTCCTCATTATAGATAACCTTTCAGACTGTTTTTGCATTACTGTCAGAGACTAAAACATGCATGGTACTTCCCCTCCACTGCCCCATTACTAGCTCCTCAATGTAAACAGACAACAAACCCCCCATTGTCTAGGAACTGCTTTAGCTCACTGCCTGGGCCCTGTCATCTAAGGCTAATAGCAGTGCTGGGGAAACAATGACGGAATGGTGCCTCATGCTCCCTCTGGTGGTAGACTGGGGCTTGAACTGTAGGCTTCTGCTAAGGACACCAGGGTTGAACAAATGTGGCACTATGGGAACAAGGTAACCAAGTTGGTCCCAATATTCATTATCTGGGAAATCTGGTCCCTCTCTCTCTCACTTGCTGGAAAGGAATGCACTGGAGTTTATGATGCAGTACAAAATATTTTTGAGGGTGGTTCACTCTTGTCTGATTTTCCAAATTCCTCATAAGGGGGTAGCCACCGGCATCTGGAGCTTGTCAACAAATTATGTTGGATCAGATCTAAAAGCACCCTCCGCCTTCCCCTTTGAAAGTTAAAAATAATTGTATCCAATCCAAAGCTCCTCAAAACAGGGCCTGCCTTTTTGGGTCTTGCATAGCACAGCACTGAGTATGTGTGTAACAAGTTTTGCATCCCTCCGTTGAGAATTTTGTCAGTGTTGTGCACCTCTTCAGCCCTCTGCTGGACTAAATTGGAGCTGCGCTGGAGGGATTGAAAGGTTTTGCTAGTGATACCTAGAAGTGATTTTATTAGCACAAATGGAAGGAGAGAGTTGAAGCTGCAAAGCAGAAAACTGCATTTCATGCTATATGCAAAGGCAATTGTAGTGGTCTGTGTGGGGTGAATGGGCCAGCCTGAAGATGCACACTCTGGTGCATCATTCATTTGCACTCAGCATTTCAGTGTTCTGTCTAAAATATATATATAAACAGTTTGAAAGGCCAAATCCCTGAGGGCAATGCTGGTGCTATAATAAGCAATTGGAAGCAGCGGGCACGGGATTATTAACTAAATGCCGTAATTTCTTTGGAGAAAATTGTCTTAAAGTATTTGTCTACAGTCAGCTTTCCTTTCAGTGATCAAAAGAGGCTCTGCGTGCAAGGTAAATGAGCCTGGATTGCCACATGGCCATCCCTGCAAGTGCACCCTAATGTGCACGCTTACTGGAGCACGCCTTGTCACGTGGTAGAGAGTCAGTTGAATAATGGAAAAAAAAAATGTGTTCGGAAATACTTGGACCGATGGTGAAAATTTCACTGAATAAGTAGTTGCTGAATAGCGTCCATCTCTGAGAGCTGCTGAACTAATTAAAAAAATGTGTATTTGTGAATAATTTAGTAGACCAGAAAAAATCATACATCAGCCTGTGCCGTGAATAATTCAACCACCCATGCACATTAGTAAAAAAAAATTCTGCAAATAGACCATACATATTCTCTTCATGATGCAGGTGTGAAACCAGTTTTAAAAGCTGTAATATTAGAATAAAATATATTTTGTCTCTAACTGCAGCAGGTTGGCCGCGGGGGGGGGGGGGATTCACATTGGGAAGCAGGTTGGGTGTTAGGGTAGGTTTCAAAAGGCATGGTTTCACTATACTTTATTGGACCATAGCCACATTTTAGGACCCTGGAATGGGTCAATAGTAGATTCTGTCTGCATGACATCTGTTTTACAGATAACTATGGATGAGTTGTTGCACCTGTATTGTGCAGGTAAGATGTTATTGTCACCAAAAATAAATGCAAAAATTGCCCCCACCACCCCAGCACTGCATCTATCTGTCTTCTTAGCGAATACAAATCTTGGATTGCAACACTGACAAACTTGGCCATGCCTGTTTTGTAAAACAAATGAACAAAACCCCCAAACCCAATGCACCAAGACAGAGGTGTTGTTGCCTTCTCTAGTGAGGGGGGCTTAATAGATGCACTACTTGGCAGCACCCTCCCTATACAGCCCATCCCCCTCTCCAGGGGAGGGCTGGCAGGCAACCCCCATAGGGAGCCCCCGAGGAAGTGATGCAGAGCAGGGCACTCCCTGATCCGCCTCCCCAGTCTTTCTCCCCAGCCTTTTCTGTTATTGGGGAGACGCTGGCTCCCATGGCGGGTGTGTGATGCCCCCCCCCATAGCCCCTTTTATCTGAGGGTGATGCTTTGCCACCAGTCCCCGTCCCACCAGCAGGGGATGCTCCCTGCCTCTGCCCTACGGATGATATCTGCTATCTGGAGTAAGGCCTCCCGCTGGCCCTCATATCATCTGGTGGTGACATGCTCAAGAGTCCTCCTAGCTGGGGCTGATGGCCACATAGGTGGGGGGAACCTCAGCCCAGGCCCTGACGCATGCCCTTGCTGCCATTACTAGGGACTCGTTGCCTCTCCTGGGTCTCCCTGTGGAAGTGCTGCTGGGGTGGGGGCGCCCATGACATGGGAACCCGGCTTGCGCTGGTCTAGCTGCAGGTCGCAGCTGCCCCCGCTAGGGGCTGGGCAGGTGCCACGTGCTGCTGGCTGGGTGTGGTGGAGGCACTGAAAACTATGGGTGAAGTGGCTGCAGGCCCAAAGGGCAGAAACGGCACGCTGTTGGCCGGGGGCGGTGCAATTCCACCCCACGGCCTTAGGCTGTGAAATGGGGCAAGGCATCACAGCGCAGCAGCCTGCACTAGTATGAATGGCTGAGTGGGCCAGCACATGCCATGTCATATTTGGTGTAAAGAGGTCAGATGATGGCATTAAAGTGGTACAAAGTTTGATTTCTTTGGGGTGAGGGACAGGCACGCTGGAGAACCAGCATCAGCTCTGTGGCACAGGTATGCCACAGCCAGGCAGTCTTTTATGGTATCCATTGCTCTGATGGGGTCGTTAGCCCCACGTGGCACATGGCGGATGTGCAGGCCCTAACAGTTCCACTAACTCCTGGTTCTCTCTTTGAGTGATTGCTCATATGCATTCCAATATAGGTGAGTGCGCAGACTTTTTTGCCCTAGCAACCCCCGCAGGGCCAGCTCCAG